>NC_138295.1:16345000-16447500 GCF_965601325.2 Salmo salar
TGTCTCAACCTGACCCACCACCACACTATAGACCCCGGTCTCAACCTGACCCACCACCACACTATAGACCCCTGTCTCAACCTGACCCACCAACACACTATAGACCCCTGTCTCAACCTGACCCACCACCAACACTATAGACCCCTGTCTCAACCTGACCCAACACACTATAGACCCCTGTCTCAACCGGACCCACCACCAACACTATAGACCCCTGTCTCAACCTGACCCACCACCACACTATAGACCCCTGTCTCAACCTGACCCACCACCACAGTATAGACCCCTGTCTCAATCTGACCCACCACCAACACTATATACCCCTGTCTCAACCTGACCCACCACCAACACTATAGACCCCTGTCTCAACCTGACCCACCACCAACACTATAGAGCCCTGTATCAACCTGACCCACCACCACACTATAGACCCTGTCTTAACCTGACCCACCACCACACTATAGACCCCTGTCTCAACCTGACCCACCACCAACACTATAGACCCCTGTCTCAACCTGACCCACCACCACACTATAGACCCCTGTCTCAACCTGACCCACCACCAACACTATAGACCCCTGTCTCAACCTGACCCACCACCACACTATAGACCCCTGTCTCAACCTGACCCACCACCAACACTATAGACCCCTGTCTCAACCTGACCCACCAGCAACACTATAGACCCATGTTTTAACCTGACCCACCACCACACTATAAACCTCTGTCTCAACCTGACCCACCACCACACTATAGACCCCTGTTTCAACCTGACCCACCACCAACACTATAGACCCCTGTCTCAACCTGAACCACAACCACACTATAGACCCCTGTCTCAACCTGACCCACCACCAACACTATAGACCCCTGTCTCAACCTGACCCACCACCACACTATAGACCCCTGTCTCAACCTGAATCACCACCACAGTATAGACCCCTGTCTCAACCTGACCCACCACCACACTATAGACCCCTGTCTCAACCTGACCCACCACCAACACTATAGACCCCTGTCTCAACCTGACCCACCACCACACTATAGACCCCTCTCTCAACCTGACCCACCACCACACTATACACCCCTGTCTCAACCTGACCCACCACCACACTATAGACCCCTGTCTCAACCTGACCCACCAGCAACACTATAGACCCCTGTCTCAACCTGACCCACCACCAACACTATAGACCTCTGTCTCAACCTGACCCACTACCACACTATAGACCCCGGTCTCAACCTGACCCACCACCACACTATAGAACCCTGTCTCAACCTGACCCACCAACACACTATAGACCCCTGTCTGAACCTGACCCACCACCAACACTATAGACCCCTGTCTCAACCTGACCCACCACCACACTATAGACCCCTGTCTCAACCTGACCCACCACCACACTATAGACCCCTGTCTCAACCTGACCCATCACAACACTATAGACCCCTGTCTCAACCTGACCCACCACCACACTATAGACCCCTGTCTAAACCCGACCCACCACCACACTATAGACCCCTGTCTCAAACTGACCCACCAGCAACACTATAGACCCCTGTCTCAACCTGACCCACCACCAACACTATAGACCCATGTCTTAACCTGACCCACAACCACACTATAGACCCCTGTCTTAACCTGACCCACAACCACACTATAGACCCCTGTCTGACCCACCACCACAATATAGACCCCTGTCTCAACCTGACCCACCACCAACACTATAGACCCCTGTCTCAACCTGACCCACCACCACACTATAGACCCCTGTCTTAACCTGACCCACCACCACACTATAGACCCCTGTCTCAACCTGACCCACCACCACACTATAGACCCCTTTCTCAACCTGACCCACCACCAACACTATAGACCCCTGTCTCAACCTGACCCACCACCACACTATAGACCCCTGTCTCAACCTGACCCTCCACCAACTCTATAGACCCCTGTCTCAACCTGACCCACCACCAACACTATAGACCCCTGTCTCAACCTTACCCACCACCAACACTATAGACCCCTGTCTCAACCTGGCCCACCACCACACTATAGACCCCTGTCTCAACCTGACCCACCACCACAGTATAGACCCCTGTCTCAACCTGACCCACCACCAACACTATAGACCCCTGTCTGACCCACCACCACAATATAGACCCCTGTCTCAACCTGACCCACCACCAACACTATAGACCCCTGCTCCCTCCCACCACCCCTTGACCCCCCCACCCACCACCACACTATAGACCCCTGTCTCAACCTGCCCCCCCCCAGCCCCCCACCACCCCCACCACCTATAGACCCCTGTCTCAACCTGACCCACCACCACACACCCCGCCCCCCCCCCCCTATAGACCCCTGTCTCAACCTGCACCCACCACCAACCCCCCACCTACCCCCTATGACCCCTGTCTCAACCTGACCCACCACCAACACTATAGACCCCTGTCTCAACCTGACCTACCACCAACACTATAGACCCCTGTCTCAACCTGACCCACCACCACACTATAGACCCCTGTCTCAACCTGACCCACCACCAACAATATAGAACCCTGTCTCAACCTGAACCACCACCACACTATAGACCCCTGTCTCAACCTGACCCACCACCACACTATAGACCCCTGTCTCAACCTGACCCACCACCAACATTATAGACCCCTGTCTCAACCTGACCCACCACCACACTATAGACCCCTGTCTCAACCTGACCCACGACCACACTATAGACCCCTGTCTCAACCTGACCCACCACCACACTATAGACCCCTGTCTCAACCTGACCCACCACCACACTATAGACCCCTGTCTCAAACTGACCCACCAGCAACACTATAGACCCCTGTCTCAACCTGACCCACCACCAACACTATAGACCCATGTCTTAACCTGACCCACAACCACACTATAGACCCCTGTCTTAACCTGACCCACAACCACACTATAGACCCCTGTCTGACCCACCACCACAATATAGACCCCTGTCTCAACCTGACCCACCACCAACACTATAGACCCCTGTCTCAACCTGACCCACCACCACACTATAGACCCCTGTCTTAACCTGACCCACCACCACACTATAGACCCCTGTCTCAACCTGACCCACCACCACACTATAGACCCCTTTCTCAACCTGACCCACCACCAACACTATAGACCCCTGTCTCAACCTGACCCACCACCACACTATAGACCCCTGTCTCAACCTGACCCTCCACCAACTCTATAGACCCCTGTCTCAACCTGACCCACCACCAACACTATAGACCCCTGTCTCAACCTTACCCACCACCAACACTATAGACCCCTGTCTCAACCTGGCCCACCACCACACTATAGACCCCTGTCTCAACCTGACCCACCACCACAGTATAGACCCCTGTCTCAACCTGACCCACCACCAACACTATAGACCCCTGCCCCTCCCCCCCCTGACCCCCCCCACCACCACCACACTATAGACCCCTGTCTCAACCTGCCCCCACCCCAACCCCCCACCACCCCCACCACCTATAGACCCCTGTCTCAACCTGACCCACCACCAACACTATAGACCCCTGTCTCAACCTGACCCACCACCACACTATAGACCCCTGTCTCAACCTGCCCCCCCCCACCCCCCACCACCCACCACCACTATAGACCCCTGTCTCAACCTGACCCACCACCAACACTATAGACCCCTGTCTCAACCTGACCCACCACCAACACTATAGACCCCTGCCTGACCTCCCCAACCTTGACCCCCCCCACCACCACCACACTATAGACCCCTGTCTCAACCTGCCCCCCCCGACCCCCCCACCACCACCACACTATAGACCCCTGTCTCAACCTGACCCACCACCACACTATAGACCCCTGTCTCAACCTGACCCACCACCAACACTATAGACCCCTGTCTCAACCTGACCCACCACCACACTATAGACCCCTGTCTCAACCTGACCCACCACCACACTATAGACCCCTGTCTCAACCTGACCCACCACCACACTATAGACCCCTGTCTCAACCTGACCCACCACCACACTATAGACCCCTGTCTTAACCTGACCCACCACCACACTATAGACCCCTGTCTCAACCTGACCCACCACCACACTATAGACCCCTGTCTCAACCTGACCCACAACCACACTATAGACCCCTGTCTCAACCTGACCCACCACTACACTATAGACCCCTGTCTCAACCTGACCCACCACCAACACAATAGACCCCTGTCTGACCCACCACCACAATATAGACCCCTGTCTCAACCTGACCC
Source organism: Salmo salar (assembly GCF_965601325.2). Lineage (NCBI taxonomy): Eukaryota > Metazoa > Chordata > Actinopteri > Salmoniformes > Salmonidae > Salmo > Salmo salar. The sequence goes on from NC_138295.1 coordinate 16,349,284, forward strand.
AAAACCACACTATAGACCCCTGTCTCAACCTGACCCACCACCAACACTATAGACCCCTGTCTCAACCTGACCCACCACCACACTATAGACCCCTGTCTCAACCTGACCCACCACCAACACTATATACCCCTGTCTCAACCTGACCCACCACCAACACTATAGACCCCTGTCTCAACCTGACCCACCACCAACACTATAGAGCCCTGTATCAACCTGACCCACCACCAACACTATAGACCCTTGTCTCAACCTGACCCACCACCAACACTATAGACCCCTGTCTCAACCTGACCCACCACCAACACTATAGAGCCCTGTATCAACCTGACCCACCACCAACACTATAGACCCCTGTCTCAACCTGACCCACCACCACACTATAGACCCCTGTCTAAACCCGACCCACCACCACACTATAGACCCCTGTCTCAACCTGACCCACCAGCAACACTATAGACCCCTGTCTCAACCTGACCCACCACCAACACTATAGACCCCTGTCTGACCCACCACCACAATATAGACCCCTGTCTCAACCTGACCCAAAACCACATTATAGACCCCTGTCTCAACCTGACCCACCACCAACACTATAGACCCCTGTCTCAACCTGACCCACCACCACAGTATAGACCCCTGTATTAACCTGACCCACCACCACACTATAGACCCCTGTCTCAACCTGACCCACCACCACACTATAGACCCCTGTCTCAACCTGACCCACCACCAACACTATAGACCCCTGTCTCAACCTGACCCACCACCACACTATAGACCCCTGTCTCAACCTGACCCTCCACAAACTCTATATACCCCTGTCTCAACCTGACCCACCACCAACACTATAGACCCCTGTCTCAACCTGACCCATCACCACACTATAGACCCCTGTCTCAACCTGACCCACCACCAACACTATAGACCCCTGTCTCAACCTGACCCTCCACAAACTCTATATACCCCTGTCTCAACCTGACCCACCACCACACTATAGACCCCTGTCTCAACCTGACCCTCCACAAACTCTATATACCCCTGTCTCAACCTGACCCACCACCAACACTATAGACCCCTGTCTCAACCTGACCCACCACCAACACTATAGAACCCTGTCTCAACCTGACCCACCACCAACACTATAGACCCCTGTCTCAACCTGACCTACCACCAACACTATAGACCCCTGTCTCAACCTGACCCACCACCACACTATAGACCCCTGTCTCAACCTGACCCACAACCACACTATAGACCCCTGTCTCAACCTGACCTACCACCAACACTATAGACCCCTGTCTCAACCTGACCCACCAGCACACTATAGACCCCTGTCTCAACCTGACCCACCACCACACTATAGACCCCTGTCTCAACCTGACCCATCACAACACTATAGACCCCTGTCTCAACCTGACCCACCACCACACTATAGACCCCTGTCTAAACCCGACCCACCACCACACTATAGACCCCTGTCTCAACCTGACCCACCAGCAACACTATAGACCCCTGTCTCAACCTGACCCACCACCAACACTATAGACCCCTGTCTGACCCACCACCACAATATAGACCCCTGTCTCAACCTGACCCAAAACCACATTATAGACCCCTGTCTCAACCTGACCCACCACCAACACTATAGACCCCTGTCTCAACCTGACCCACCACCACAGTATAGACCCCTGTATTAACCTGACCCACCACCACACTATAGACCCCTGTCTCAACCTGACCCACCACCACACTATAGACCCCTGTCTCAACCTGACCCACCACCAACACTATAGACCCCTGTCTCAACCTGACCCACCACCACACTATAGACCCCTGTCTCAACCTGACCCTCCACCAACTCTATATACCCCTGTCTCAACCTGACCCACCACCAACACTATAGACCCCTGTCTCAACCTTACCCACCACCAACACTATAGACCCCTGTCTCAACCTGACCCACCACCACACTATAGACCCCTGTCTCAACCTGACCCACCACCACAGTATAGACCCCTGTCTCAACCTGACCCACCACCAACACTATAGTACCCCTGTCTCAACCTGACCCACCACCAACACTATAGACCCCTGTCTCAACCTGACCCACCACCAACACTATAGACCCCTGTCTCAACCTGACCCACCACCAACACTATAGAACCCTGTCTCAACCTGAACCACCACCACACTATAGACCCCTGTCTCAACCTGACCCACCACCACACTATAGACCCCTCTCTCAACCTGACCCACCACCACACTATAGACCCCTGTCTCAACCTGACCCACCACCACACTATAGACCCCTGTCTCAACCTGACCCACAACCACACTATAGACCCCTGTCTCAACCTGACCCACCACCAACACTATAGACCCCTGTCTCAACCTGACCCACCAGCAACACTATAGACCCATGTCTTAACCTGACCCACCACCACACTATAGACCCCTGTCTCAACCTGAACCACCACCACACTATAGACCCCTGTCTCAACCTGACCCACCACCAACACTATAGACCCCTGTCTCAACCTGACCCACCACCACACTATAGACCCCTGTCTCAACCTGACCCACCACCACACTATAGACCCCTGTCTCAACCTGACCCATGACCACACTATAGACCCCTCTCTCAACCTAACCCACCACCACACTATAGACACCTGTCTCAACCTGACCCACCACCACACTATAGACCCCTGTCTCAACCTGACCCACCAGCAACACTATAGACCCCTGTCTCAACCTGACCCACCACCAACACTATAGACCCCTGTCTCAACCTGACCCACCACCACACTATAGACCCCGGTCTCAACCTGACCCACCACCACACTATAGACCCCTGTCTCAACCTGACCCACCAACACACTATAGACCCCTGTCTCAACCTGACCCACCACCAACACTATAGACCCCTGTCTCAACCTGACCCACCACCACACTATAGACCCCTGTCTCAACCTGACCTACCACCAACACTATAGACCCCTGTCTCAACCTGACCCACCAGCACACTATAGACCCCTGTCTCAACCTGACCCACCACCACACTATATACCCCTGTCTCAACCTGACCCATCACAACACTATAGACCCCTGTCTAAACCCGACCCACCACCACACTATAGACCCCTGTCTCAACCTGACACACCAGCAACACTATAGACCCCTGGCTCAACCTGACCTACCACCAACACTATAGACCCCTGTCTGACCCACCACCACAATATAGACCCCTGTCTCAACCTGACCCAAAACCACACTATAGACCCCTGTCTCAACCTGACCCACCACCAACACTATAGACCCCTGTCTCAACCTGACCCACCACCACAGTATAGACCCCTGTCTTAACCTGACCCACCACCACACTATAGACCCCTGTCTCAACCTGACCCACCACCACACTATAGACCCCTGTCTCAACCTGACCCACCACCAACACTATAGACCCCTGTCTCAACCTGACCCACCACCACACTATAGACCCCTGTCTCAACCTGACCCTCCACCAACTCTATAGACCCCTGTCTCAACCTGACCCACCACCAACACTATAGACCCCTGTCTCAACCTTACCCACCACCAAAACTATAGACCCCTGTCTCAACCTGACCCACCACCACACTATAGACCCCTGTATCAACCTGACCCACCACCACACTATAGACCCCTGTCTCAACCTGACCCACCACCACACTATAGACCCCTGTCTCAACCAGACCCACCACCACACTATAGACCCCTGTCTCAACCTGACCCACCAGCAACACTATAGACCCCTGTCTTAACCTGACCCACCACCAACACTATAGACCCCTGTCTCAACCTGACCCACCACCACACTATAGACCCCAGTCTCAACCTGACCCACCACCACACTATAGACCCCTGTGTCAACCTGACCCACCAACAAACTATAGACCCCTGTCTCAACCTGACCCACCACCAACACTATAGACCCCTGTCTCAACCTGACCCAACACACTATAGACCCCTGTCTCAACCGGACCCACCACCAACACTATAGACCCCTGTCTCAACCTGACACACCACCACACTATAGACCCCTGTCTCAACCTGACCCACCACCACAGTATAGACCCCTGTCTCAACCTGACCCACCACCAACACTATATACCCCTGTCTCAACCTGACCCACCACCAACACTATAGACCCCTGTCTCAACCTGACCCACCACCAACACTATAGAGCCCTGTATCAACCTGACCCACCACCACACTATAGACCCCTGTCTCAACCTGAACCACCACCAACACTATAGAGCCCTGTATCAACCTGACCCACCACCACACTATAGACCCCTGTCTCAACCTGACCCACCACCAACACTATAGACCCCTGTCTCAACCTGACCCACCACCAACACTATAGACCCCTGTCTTAACCTGACCCACCACCACACTATAGACCCCAGTCTCAACCTGACCCACCACCACACTATAGACCCCTGTCTCAACCTGACCAACCACCAACACTATAGAACCCTGTCTCAACCTGAACCACCACCAACACTATAGACCCCTGTCTCAACCTGACCCACCACCACACTATAGACCCCTGTCTCAACCTGACCCACCACCACACTATAGACCCCTGTCTCAACCTGACCCACCACCACACTATAGACCCCTGTCTCAACCTGACCCACCACCACACTATAGACCCCTGTCTCAACCTGACCCACCACCACACTATAGACCCCTGTCTCAACCTGACCCACCACCACACTATAGACCCCTGTCTCAACCTGACCCACCACCACACTATAGACCCCTGTCTCAACCTGACCCACCACCAACACTATAGACCCCTGTCTCAACCTGACCCACCACCAACACTATAGACCCATGTTTTAACCTGACCCACCACCACACTATAAACCCCTGTCTCAACCTGACCCACCACCACACTATACACCCCTGTCTCAACCTGACCCACCACCACACTATAGACCCCTGTCTCAACCTGACCCACCAGCAACACTATAGACCCCTGTCTCAACCTGACCCACCACCAACACTATAGACCCCTGTCTCAACCTGACCCACTACCACACTATAGACCCCGGTCTCAACCTGACCCACCACCACACTATAGACCCCTGTCTCAACCTGACCCACCACCACACTATAGACCCCTGTTTCAACCTGACCCACCACCAACACTATAGACCCCTGTCTCAACCTGACCCACCACCAACACTATAGACCCCTGTCTCAACCTGACCCACCACCACACTATAGACCCCTGTCTCAACCTGACCCACCACCACACTATAGACCCCTGTCTCAACCTGACCCACCACCACACTATAGACCCCTGTCTCAACCTGACCCACCACCAACACTATAGACCCCTGTCTCAACCTGACCCACCACCACACTATAGACCCCTGTCTCAACCTGACCCACCACCACACTATAGACCCCTGTCTCAACCTGACCCACCACCACACTATAGACCCCTGTCTCAACCTGACCCACCACCACACTATAGACCCCTGTCTCAACCTGACCCACCACCAACACTATAGACCCCTGTCTCAACCTGACCCACCACCAACACTATAGACCCCTGTCTCAACCTGACCCACCACCACACTATAGACCCCTGTCTCAACCTGACCCACCACCACACTATAGAACCCCTGTCTCAACCTGACCCACCACCACACTATAGACCCCTGTCTCAACCTGACCCACCACCACACTATAGACCCCTGTCTCAACCTGACCCACCAGCAACACTATAGACCCCTGTCTCAACCTGACCCACCACCAACACTATAGACCCCTGTCTCAACCTGACCCACCACCACACTATAGACCCCGGTCTCAACCTGACCCACCACCACGCTATAGACCCCTGTGTCAACCTGACCCACCAACAAACTATAGACCCCTGTCTCAACCTGACCCACCACCAACACTATAGACCCCTGTCTCAACCTGACCCAACACACTATAGACCCCTGTCTCAACCGGACCCACCACCAACACTATAGACCCCTGTCTCAACCTGACCCACCACCACACTATAGACCCCTGTCTCAACCTGACCCACCACCACACTATAGACCCCTGTCTCAACCTGACCCACCACCACACTATAGACCCCTGTCTCAACCTGACCCACCACCACACTATAGACCCCTGTCTCAACCTGACCCACCACCACACTATAGACCCCTGTCTCAACCTGACCCACCACCACACTATAGACCCCTGTCTCAACCTGACCCACCACCAACACTATAGAACCCTGTTTCAACCTGACCCACCACCAACACTATAGACCCCTGTCTCAACCTGACCCACCACCACACTATAGACCCCTGTCTCAACCTGACCCACCACCACACTATAGACCCCTGTCTCAACCTGACCCATGACCACACTATAGACCCCTCTCTCAACCTGACCCACCACCACACTATAGACCCCTGTCTCAACCTGACCCACCACCACACTATAGACCCCTGTCTCAACCTGACCCACCAGCAACACTATAGACCCCTGTCTCAACCTGACCCACCACCACACTATAGACCCCTGTCTCAACCTGACCCACCACCACACTATAGACCCCTGTCTCAACCTGACCCACCACCACACTATAGACCCCTGTCTCAACCTGACCCACCACCAACACTATAGACCCCTGTCTCAACCTGACCCACCACCACACTATAGACCCCTGTCTCAACCTGACCCACCACCACACTATAGACCCCTGTCTCAACCTGACCCACCACCACACTATAGACCCCTGTCTCAACCTGACCCACCACCACACTATAGACCCCTGTCTCAACCTGACCCACCACCACACTATAGACCCCTGTCTCAACCTGACCCACCACCAACACTATAGACCCCTGTCTCAACCTGACCCACCACCAACACTATAGACCCCTGTCTCAACCTGACCCACCACCACACTATAGACCCCTGTCTCAACCTGACCCACCACCACACTATAGACCCCTGTCTCAACCTGACCCATGACCACACTATAGACCCCTCTCTCAACCTGACCCACCACCACACTATAGACCCCTGTCTCAACCTGACCCACCACCACACTATAGACCCCTGTCTCAACCTGACCCACCAGCAACACTATAGACCCCTGTCTCAACCTGACCCACCACCAACACTATAGACCCCTGTCTCAACCTGACCCACCACCACACTATAGACCCCGGTCTCAACCTGACCCACCACCACACTATAGACCCCTGTGTCAACCTGACCCACCAACAAACTATAGACCCCTGTCTCAACCTGACCCACCACCAACACTATAGACCCCTGTCTCAACCTGACCCAACACACTATAGACCCCTGTCTCAACCGGACCCACCACCAACACTATAGACCCCTGTCTCAACCTGACCCACCACCACACTATAGACCCCTGTCTCAACCTGACCCACCACCACAGTATAGACCCCTGTCTCAACCTGACCCACCACCAACACTATATACCCCTGTCTCAACCTGACCCACCACCAACACTATAGACCCCTGTCTCAACCTGACCCACCACCAACACTATAGAGCCCTGTATCAACCTGACCCACCACCACACTATAGACCCCTGTCTTAACCTGACCCACCACCACACTATAGACCCCAGTCTCAACCTGACCCACCACCACACTATAGACCCCTGTCTCAACCTGACCAACCACCAACACTATAGAACCCTGTCTCAACCTGAACCACCACCACACTATAGACCCCTGTATCAACCTGACCCACCACCACACTATAGACCCCTGTCTCAACCTGACCCACCACCACACTATAGACCCCTGTCTCAACCTGACCCACCACCACACTATAGACCCCTGTCTCAACCTGACCCACCACCACACTATAGACCCCTGTCTCAACCTGACCCACCACCAACACTATAGACCCCTGTCTCAACCTGACCCACCAGCAACACTGTAGACCCATGTTTTAACCTGACCCACCACCACACTATAAACCCCTGTCTCAACCTGACCCACCACCACACTATAGACCCCTGTCTCAACCTGACTCACCACCAACACTATAGACCCCTGTCTCAACCTGACCCACCACCACACTATAGACCCCTGTTTCAACCTGACCCACCACCAACACTATAGACCCCTGTCTCAACCTGAACCACAACCAACACTATAGAACCCTGTCTCAACCTGAATCACCACCACACTATAGACCCCTGTCTCAACCTGACCCACCACCAACACTATAGGACCCTGTCTCAACCTGACCCACCACCACACTATAGACCCCTGTCTCAACCTGACCCACCACCACACTATAGACGCCTGTCTCAACCTGACCCACCACCACACTATAGACCCCTGTCTCAACCTGACCCACCACCACACTATAGACCCCTCTCTCAACCTGACCCACCACCACACTATACACCCCTGTCTCAACCTGACCCACCACCACACTATAGACCCCTGTCTCAACCTGACCCACCAGCAACACTATAGACCCCTGTCTCAACCTGACCCACCACCAACACTATAGACCCCTGTCTCAACCTGACCCACTACCACACTATAGACCCCGGTCTCAACCTGACCCACCACCACACTATAGACCCCTGTCTAAACCCGACCCACCACCACACTATAGACCCCTGTCTCAACCTGACCCACCAGCAACACTATAGACCCCTGTCTCAACCTGACCCACCACCAACACTATAGACCCCTGTCTGACCCACCACCACAATATAGACCCCTGTCTCAACCTGACCCACCACCAACACTATAGACCCCTGTCTCAACCTGACCCACCACCACACTATAGACCCCTGTCTTAACCTGACCCACCACCACACTATAGACCCCTGTCTCAACCTGACCCACCACCACACTATAGACCCCTTTCTCAACCTGACCCACCACCAACACTATAGACCCCTGTCTCAACCTGACCCACCACCACACTATAGACCCCTGTCTCAACCTGACCCTCCACCAACTCTATAGACCCCTGTCTCAACCTGACCCACCACCAACACTATAGACCCCTGTCTCAACCTGACCCACCAGCAACACTATAGACCCCTGTCTCAACCTGACCCACCACGAACACTATAGACCCCTGTCTGACCCACCACCACAATATAGACCCCTGTCTCAACCTGACCCAAAACCACACTATAGACCCCTGTCTCAACCTGACCCACCACCAACACTATAGACCCCTGTCTCAACCTGACCCACCACCACACTATAGACCCCTGTCTCTAACCTGACCCACCACCACACTATAGACCCCTGTCTCAACCTGACCCACCACCAACACTATAGACCCCTGTCTCAACCTGACCCACCACCAACACTATAGACCCCTGTCTCAACCTGACCCACCACCACACTATAGACCCCTGTCTCAACCTGACCCTCCACCAACTCTATAGACCCCTGTCTCAACCTGACCCACCACCAACACTATAGACCCCTGTCTCAACCTTACCCACCACCAACACTATAGACCCCTGTCTCAACCTGGCCCACCACCACACTATAGACCCCTGTCTCAACCTGACCCACCACCACACTATAGACCCCTGTCTCAACCTGACCCACCACCAACACTATAGACCCCTGTCTCAACCTGACCCACCACCAACACTATAGACCCCTGTCTCAACCTGACCCACCACCAACACTATAGACCCCTGTCTCAACCTGACCCACCACCACACTATAGACCCCTGTCTCAACCTGACCCACCACCACACTATAGACCCCTGTCTCAACCTGACCCACCACCAACACTATAGACCCCTGTCTCAACCTGACCCACCACCACACTATAGACCCCTGTCTCAACCTGACCCACCACCACACTATAGACCCCTGTCTCAACCTGACCCACCACCAACACTATAGACCCCTGTCTCAACCTGACCCACCACCAACACTATAGACCCCTGTCTCAACCTGACCCACCACCACACTATAGACCCCTGTCTCAACCTGACCCACCACCAACACTATAGACCCCTGTCTCAACCTGACCCACCACCACACTATAGACCCCTGTCTCAACCTGACCCACCACCACACTATAGACCCCTGTCTCAACCTGACCCACCACCACACTATAGACCCCTGTCTCAACCTGACCCACCACCAACACTATAGACCCCTGTCTCAACCTGACCCACCACCACACTATAGACCCCTGTCTCAACCTGACCCACCACCACACTATAGACCCCTGTCTCAACCTGACCCACCACCAACACTATAGACCCCTGTCTCAACCTGACCCACCACCAACACTATAGACCCCTGTCTCAACCTGACCCACCACCACACTATAGACCCCTGTCTCAACCTGACCCACCACCACACTATAGACCCCTGTCTCAACCTGACCCACCACCACACTATAGACCCCTGTCTCAACCTGACCCACCACCAACACTATAGACCCCTGTCTCAACCTGACCCACCACCACACTATAGACCCCTGTCTCAACCTGACCCACCACCACACTATAGACCCCTGTCTCAACCTGACCCACCACCACACTATAGACCCCTGTCTCAACCTGACCCACCACCACACTATAGACCCCTGTCTCAACCTGACCCACCACCAACACTATAGACCCCTGTCTCAACCTGACCCACCAGCAACACTATAGACCCATGTCTTAACCTGACCCACCACCACACTATAGACCCCTGTCTCAACCTGACCCACCACCAACACAATAGACCCCTGTCTGACCCACCACCACAATATAGACCCCTGTCTCAACCTGACCCACCACCACACTATAGACGCCTGTCTCAACCTGACCCACCACCACACTATAGACACCTGTCTCAACCTGACCCACCACCACACTATAGACCCCTGTCTCAACCTGACCCACCACCACACTATACACCCCTGTCTCAACCTGACCCACCACCACACTATAGACCCCTGTCTCAACCTGACCCACCACCACACTATAGACCCCTCTCTCAACCTGACCCACCACCACACTATACACCCCTGTCTCAACCTGACCCACCACCACACTATAGACCCCTGTCTCAACCTGACCCACCAGCAACACTATAGACCCCTGTCTCAACCTGACCCACCACCAACACTATAGACCCCTGTCTCAACCTGACCCACTACCACACTATAGACCCCGGTCTCAACCTGACCCACCACCACACTATAGACCCCTGTCTCAACCTGACCCACCAACACACTATAGACCCCTGTCTGAACCTGACCCACCACCAACACTATAGACCCCTGTCTCAACCTGACCCACCACCACACTATAGACCCCTGTCTCAACCTGACCCACCACCACACTATAGACCCCTGTCTCAACCTGACCCATCACAACACTATAGACCCCTGTCTCAACCTGACACACCACCACACTATAGACCCCTGTCTAAACCCGACCCACCACCACACTATAGACCCCTGTCTCAACCTGACCCACCAGCAACACTATAGACCCCTGTCTCAACCTGACCCACCACCAACACTATAGACCCCTGTCTGACCCACCACCACAATATAGACCCCTGTCTCAACCTGACCCAAAACCACACTATAGACCCCTGTCTCAACCTGACCCACCAACACACTATAGACCCCTGTCTGAACCTGACCCACCACCAACACTATAGACCCCTGTCTCAATCTGACCCACCACCACCACACTATAGACCCCTGTCTTAACCTGACCCACCACCACACTATAGACCCCTGTCTCAACCTGACCCACCACCACACTATAGACCCCTGTCTCAACCTGACCCACCACCAACACTATAGACCCCTGTCTCAACCTGACCCACCACCACACTATAGACCCCTGTCTCAACCTGACCCTCCACCAACTCTATAGACCCCTGTCTCAACCTGACCCACCACCAACACTATAGACCCCTGTCTCAACCTGGCCCACCACCACACTATAGACCCCTGTCTCAACCTGACCCACCACCACAGTATAGACCCCTGTCTCAACCTGACCCACCACCAACACTATATACCCCTGTCTCAACCTGACCCACCACCAACACTATAGACCCCTGTCTCAACCTGACCCACCACCAACACTATAGAGCCCTGTATCAACCTGACCCACCACCACACTATAGACCCCTGTCTAAACCTGACCCACCACCACACTATAGACCCCTGTCTCAACCTGACCCACCACCACACTATAGACCCCTGTCTCAACCTGACCCACCACCAACACTATAGAACCCTGTCTCAACCTGAACCACCACCACACTATAGACCCCTGTCTAAACCCGACCCACCACCACACTATAGACCCCTGTCTCAACCTGACCCACCACCACACTATAGACCCCTGTCTCAACCTGACCCACCACCACACTATAGACCCCTGTCTCAACCTGACCCACCAACACACTATAGACCCCTGTCTCAACCTGACCCACCACCACACTATAGACCCCTGTCTCAACCTGACCCACCACCACACTATAGACCCCTGTCTCAACCTGACCCACAACCACACTATAGACCCCTGTCTCAACCTGACCCACCACCAACACTATAGACCCCTGTCTCAACCTGACCCACCAGCAACACTATAGACCCATGTCTTAACCTGACCCACCACCACACTATAGACCCCTGTCTCAACCTGACCCACCACCACACTATAGACCCCTGTCTCAACCTGACCCACCACCAACACTATAGACCCCTGTCTCAACCTGACCCACCACCACACTATAGACCCCTGTTTCAACCTGACCCACCACCAACACTATAGACCCCTGTCTCAACCTGACCCACCACCAACACTATAGAACCCTGTTTCAACCTGACCCACCACCACACTATAGACCCCTGTCTCAACCTGACCCACCACCACACTATAGACCCCTGTCTCAACCTGACCCACCACCACACTATAGACCCCTGTCTCAACCTGACTCACCACCAACACTATAGACCCCTGTCTCAACCTGACCCACCACCAACACTATAGAGCCCTGTCTCAACCTGACCCACCACCAACACTATAGACCCCTGTCTCAACCTGACCCACCACCACACTATAGACCCCTGTCTCAACCTGACCCACCACCAACACTATATACCCCTGTCTCAACCTGACCCACCACCAACACTATATACCCCTGTCTCAACCTGACCCACCACCAACACTATAGACCCCTGTCTCAACCTGACCCACCACCAACACTATAGAGCCCTGTCTCAACCTGACCCACCACCACACTATAGACCCCTGTCTTAACCTGACCCACCACCACACTATAGACCCCTGTCTCAACCTGACCCACCACCACACTATAGACCCCTGTCTCAACCTGACCCACCACCACACTATAGACCCCTGTCTCAACCTGACCCACCACCAACACTATAGACCCCTGTCTCAACCTGACCCACCACCACACTATAGACCCCTGTCTCAACCTGACCCACCACCAACACTATAGAACCCTGTCTCAACCTGACCCACCACCAACACTATAGAACCCTGTCTCAACCTGACCCACCACCACACTATAGACCCCTGTCTCAACCTGAACCACCACCACACTATAGACCCCTGTCTCAACCTGACCCACCACCACACTATAGACCCCTGTCTCAACCTGACCCACCACCACACTATAGACCCCTGTCTCAACCTGACACACCACCAGCACTATAGACCCCTGTCTCAACCTGACCCAACACCAACACTATATACCCCTGTCTGACCCACCACCAACACTATAGACCCCTGTCTCAACATGACCCACCACCAACACTATAGACCCCTATCTCAACCTGACCCACCACCAACACTATAGACCCCTGTCTGACCCACCACCACACTATAGACCCCTGTCTCAACCTGACCCACCACCAACACTATAGACCCCTGTCTCAACCTGACCCACCACCACACTATAGACCCCTGTCTCAACCTGACCCACCACCACACTATAGACACCTGTCTCAACCTGACCCACCACCAGACTATAGACCCCTGTCTCAACCTGACCCACTAACACACTATAGACCCCTGTCTCAACCTGACCCACCACCACACTATACACCCCTGTCTCAACCTGACCCACCACCACACTATAGACCCCTGTCTCAACCTGACCCACCAGCACACTATAGACCCCTGTCTCAACCTGACCCACCAGCAACACTATAGACCCCTGTCTCAACCTGACCAACCACCAACACTATAGACCCCTGTCTCAACCTGACCCACCACCACACTATAGACCCCGGTCTCAACCTGACCCACCACCACACTATAGACCCCTGTCTCAACCTGACCCACCAACACACTATAGACCCCTGTCTCAACCTGACCCACCACCAACACTATAGACCCCTGTCACAACCTGACCCACCACCACACTATAGACCCCTGTCTCAACCTGACCCACCAACACACTATAGACCCCTGTCTCAACCTGACCCACCACCAACACTATAGACCCCTGTCACAACCTGACCCACCACCACACTATAGACCCCTGTCTCAACCTGACCCACCACCACACTATAGACCCCTGTCTCAACCTGACCCACCACCAACACTATAGAACCCTGTCTCAACCTGAACCACCACCACACTATAGACCCCTGTCTCAACCTGACCCACCACCAACACTATAGACCCCTGTCTCAACCTGACCCACCACCACACTATAGACCCCTGTCTCAACCTGACCCACCACCACACTATAGACCCCTGTCTCAACCTGACCCACCACCACACTATAGACCCCTGTCTCAACCTGACCCACCACCACACTATAGACCCCTGTCTCAACCTGACCCACCACCACACTATAGACCCCTGTCTCAACCTGACCCACCACCACACTATAGACCCCTGTCTCAACCTGACCCACCACCAGCACTATAGACCCCTGTCTCAACCTGACCCACCACCACACTATAGACCCCTGTCTCAACCTGACCCACCACTCAACACTATAGACCCCTGTCTCAACCTGACCCACCACCAACACTATAGACCCCTGTCTGACCCACCACCACACTATAGACCCCTGTCTCAACCTGACCCACCACCAACACTATAGACCCCTGTCTCAACCTGACCCACCACCACACTATAGACCCCTGTCTCAACCTGACCCACCACCACACTATAGACACCTGTCTCAACCTGACCCACCACCAGACTATAGACCCCTGTCTCAACCTGACCCACCAACACACTATAGACCCCTGTCTCAACCTGACCCACCACCACACTATAGACCTATGTCTCAACCTGACCCACCACCACACTATAGACCCCTGTCTCAACCTGACCCACCACCAACACTATAGAACCCTGTCTCAACCTGACCCACCACCAACACTATAGACCCCTGTCTCAACCTGACCCACCACCAACAATATAGACCCCTGTCTCAACCTGACCCACCACCACACTATAGACCCCTGTCTCAACCTGACCTACCACTACACTATAGACCCCTGTCTCAACCTGACCCACCACCAACACTATAGACCCCTGTCTCAACCTGACCCACCACCAACACTATAGACCCCTGTCTCAACCTGACCCACCACCACACTATAGACCCCTGTCTCAACTTGACCCACCACCACACTATAGACCCCTGTCTCAACCTGACCCACCACCAACACTATATACCCCTGTCTCAACCTGACCCACCACCAACACTATAGACCCCTGTCTCAACCTGACCCACCACCAACACTATAGACGCCCTGTATCAACCTGACCCACCACCACACTATAGACCACCTGTCTCAACCTGACCCACCACCAGACTATAGACCCCTGTCTCAACCTGACCCACTAACACACTATAGACCCCTGTCTCAACCTGACCCACCACCACACTATACACCCCTGTCTCAACCTGACCCACCACCACACTATAGACCCCTGTCTCAACCTGACCCACCAGCACACTATAGACCCCTGTCTCAACCTGACCCACCAGCAACACTATAGACCCCTGTCTCAACCTGACCAACCACCAACACTATAGACCCCTGTCTCAACCTGACCCACCACCACACTATAGACCCCGGTCTCAACCTGACCCACCACCACACTATAGACCCCTGTCTCAACCTGACCCACCAACACACTATAGACCCCTGTCTCAACCTGACCCACCACCAACACTATAGACCCCTGTCACAACCTGACCCACCACCACACTATAGACCCCTGTCTCAACCTGACCCACCAACACACTATAGACCCCTGTCTCAACCTGACCCACCACCAACACTATAGACCCCTGTCACAACCTGACCCACCACCACACTATAGACCCCTGTCTCAACCTGACCCACCACCACACTATAGACCCCTGTCTCAACCTGACCCACCACCAACACTATAGAACCCTGTCTCAACCTGAACCACCACCACACTATAGACCCCTGTCTCAACCTGACCCACCACCAACACTATAGACCCCTGTCTCAACCTGACCCACCACCACACTATAGACCCCTGTCTCAACCTGACCCACCACCACACTATAGACCCCTGTCTCAACCTGACCCACCACCACACTATAGACCCCTGCCTCAACCTGACCCACAACCACACTATAGACCCCTGTCTCAACCTGACCCACCACCACACTATAGACCCCTGTCTCAACCTGACCCACCACCACACTATAGACCCCTGCCTCAACCTGACACACCACCAGCACTGTAGACCCCTGTCTCAACCTGACCCACCACCACACTATAGACCCCTGTCTGACCCACCACCAACACTATAGACCCCTCTCTCAACCTGACCCACCATCAACACTATAGACCCCTGTCTCAACCTGACCCACCACCAACACTATAGACCCCTGTCTGACCCACCACCACACTATAGACCCCTGTCTCAACCTGACCCACCACCACACTATAGACACCTGTCTCAACCTGACCCACCACCAGACTATAGACCCCTGTCTCAACCTGACCCACCAACACACTATAGACCCCTGTCTCAACCTGACCCACCACCACACTATAGACCTATGTCTCAACCTGACCCACCACCACACTATAGACCCCTGTCTCAACCTGACCCACCACCAACACTATAGAACCCTGTCTCAACCTGACCCACCACCAACACTATAGACCCCTGTCTCAACCTGACCCACCACCAACAATATAGACCCCTGTCTCAACCTGACCCACCACCACACTATAGACCCCTGTCTCAACCTGACCTACCACTACACTATAGACCCCTGTCTCAACCTGACCCACCACCAACACTATAGACCCCTGTCTCAACCTGACCCACCACCAACACTATAGACCCCTGTCTCAACCTGACCCACCACCACACTATAGACCCCTGTCTCAACTTGACCCACCACCACACTATAGACCCCTGTCTCAACCTGACCCACTACCACACTATAGACCTCTGTCTGACCCACCACAGTATAGACCCCTGTCTCAACCTGACCCACCACCAACACAATAGACCCCTGTCTCAACCTGACCCACCACCAACACTATAGACCCCTGTCTGACCCACCACCAACACTATAGACCCCTGTCTCAACCTGACCCACCACCAACACTATATACCCCTGTCTCAACCTGACCCACCACCAACACTATAGACCCCTGTCTCAACCTGACCCACCACCAACACTATAGAGCCCTGTATCAACCTAACCCACCACCACACTATAGACCCCTGTCTCAACCTGACCCACCACCACACTATAGACCCTTGTCTCAACCTGACCCACCACCACACTATAGACCCCTGTTAGACCCACCACCACACTATAGACCCCTGTCTCAACCTGACCCACCACCACAATATAGACCCCTGTCTCAACCTGACCCACCACCACAACATAGACCCCTGTCTCAACCTGACCCACCACCACACTATAGACCCCTGTCTCAACCTGACCCACCACCAACACTATAGACCCCTGTCTCAACCTGACCCACCACCACACTATAGACCCCTGTCTCAACCTGACCCACCACCACACTATAGACCCCTGTCTCAACCTGACCCACCACCACACTATAGACCCCTGTCTCAACCTGACCCACCACCAACACTATAGACCCCTGTCTCAACCTGACCCACCACCACACTATAGACCCCTGTTTCAACCTGACCAACCACCACACTATAGACCCCTGTCTTAACCTGACCCACCACCACACTATAGACCCCTGTCTCAACCTGACCCACCACCAACACTATAGACCCCTGTCTGACCCACCACCACACTATAGACCCCTGTCTCAACCTGACCCACCACCACACTATAGACCCCTGTCTCAACCTGACCCACCACCAACACTATAGACCCCTGTCTCAACCTGACCCACCACCACACTATAGACCCCTGTCTCAACCTGACCCACCACCAATACTATAGACCTCTGTCTCAACCTGACCCACCACCAACACTATAGACCCCTGTCTCAACCTGACCCACCACCAACACTATAGACCCCTGTGTCAACCTGACCCACCACCAACACTATAGACCCCTGTCTCAACCTGACCCACCACCAACACTATAGACCCCTGTCTCAACCTGACCCACCACCACACTATAGACCCCTGTCTCAACCTGACCCACCAACAACACTATAGACCCCTGTCTCAACCTGACCCACCACCACACTATAGACCCCTGTCTCAACCTGACCCACCACCACACTATTGACCCCTGTCTCAACCTGACCCACCACCAACACTATAGACCCCTGTCTCAACCTGACCCACCACCACACTATAGACCCCTGTTTCAACCTGACCCACCACCAACACTATAGACCCCTGTCTCAACCTGACCCACCACCACACTATAGACCCCTGTTTGACCCACCACCACACTATAGACCCCTGTCTCAACCTGACCAACCACCACACTATAGACCCCTGTCTTAACCTGACCCACCACCACACTATAGACCCCTGTCTCAACCTGACCCACCACCAACACTATAGACCCCTGTCTGACCCACCACCACACTATAGACCCCTGTCTCAACCTGACCCACCACCACACTATAGACCCCTGTCTCAACCTGACCCACCACCAACACTATAGACCCCTGTCTCAACCTGACCCACCACCACACTATAGACCCCTGTCTCAACCTGACCCACCACCACACTATAGACCCCTGTCTCAACCTGACCCACCACCACACTATAGACCCCTGTCTCAACCTGACCCACCACCAACACTATAGACCCCTGTCTCAACCTGACCCACCACCAACACTATAGACCCCTGTCTCAACCTGACCCACCACCACACTATAGACCCCTGTCTCAACCTGACCCACCACCACACTATAGACCCCTGTCTCAACCTGACCCACCACCACACTATAGACCCCTGTCTCAACCTGACCCACCACCAACACTATAGACCCCTGTCTCAACCTGACCCACCACCACACTATAGACCCCTGTCTCAACCTGACCCACCACCACACATAGACCCCTGTCTCAACCTGACCCACCACCACACTATAGACCCCTGTCTCAACCTGACCCACCACCACACTATAGACCCCTGTCTCAACCTGACCCACCACCAACACTATATGACCCCTGTCTCAACCTGACCCACCACCAACACTATAGACCCCTGTCTCAACCTGACCCACCACCAACACTATAGACCCCTGTCATCAACCTCGACCCACCACCACACTATAGACCCCTGTCTCAACCTGACCCACCACCACACTATAGACCCCTGTCTCAACCTGACCCACCACCACACTATAGACCCCTGTCTCAACCTGACCCACCACCACACTATAGACCCCTGTCTCAACCTGACCCACCACCACACTATAGACCCCTGTCTCAACCTGACCCACCACCACACTATAGACCCCTGTCTCAACCTGACCCACCACCAACACTATAGACCCCTGTCTCAACCTGACCCACCACCAACACTATAGACCCCTGTCTCAACCTGACCCACCACCACACTATAGACCCCTGTCTCAACCTGACCCACCACCACACTATAGACCCCTGTCTCAACCTGACCCACCACCACACTATAGACCCCTGTCTCAACCTGACCCACCACCACACTATAGACCCCTGTCTCAACCTGACCCACCACCACACTATAGACCCCTGTCTCAACCTGACCCACCACCAACACTATAGACCCCTGTCTCAACCTGACCCACCACCACACTATAGACCCCTGTCTCAACCTGACCCACCACCACACTATAGACCCCTGTCTCAACCTGACCCACCACCAACACTATAGACCCCTGTCTCAACCTGACCCACCACCAACACTATAGAGCCCTGTATCAACCTGACCCACCACCAACACTATAGACCCCTGTCTCAACCTGACCCACCACCAACACTATAGACCCTGTCTCAACCTGACCCACCACCACACTATAGACCCCTGTCTTAACCTGACCCACCACCACACTATAGACCCCTGTCTCAACCTGACCCGCCACCACACTATAGACCCCTGTCTCAACCTGACCCACCACCACACTATAGACCCCTGTCTCAACCTGACCCACCACCACACTATAGACCCCTGTCTCAACATGACCTACCACTACACTATAGACCCCTGTCTCAACCTGACCCACCACCACACTATAGACCCCTGTCTCAACCTGACCCACCACCAACACTATAGACCCCTGTCTCAACCTGACCCACCACCAACACTATAGAGCCCTGTATCAACCTGACCCACCACCAACACTATAGACCCCTGTCTCAACCTGACCCACCACCACACTATAGACCCCTGTCTCAACCTGACCCACCACCACACTATAGACCCCTGTCTCAACCTGACCCACCACCACACTATAGACCCCTGTCTCAACCTGACCCACCACCACACTATAGACCCCTGTCTCAACCTGACCCACCACCACACTATAGACCCCTGTCTCAACCTGACCCACAACCACACTATAGACCCCTGTCTCAACCTGACCCACCACCAACACTATAGACCCCTGTCTCAACCTGACCCACCAGCAACACTATAGACCCATGTCTTAACCTGACCCACCACCACACTATAGACCCCTGTCTCAACCTGACCCACCACCAACACAATAGACCCCAGTCTGACCCACCACCACAATATAGACCCCTGTCTCAACCTGACCCAAAACCACACTATAGACCCCTGTCTCAACCTGACCCACCACCAACACTATAGACCCCTGTCTCAACCTGACCCACCACCACACTGTAGACCCCTGTCTTAACCTGACCCACCACCACACTATAGACCCCTGTCTCAACCTGACCCACCACCAACACTATATACCCCTGTCTCAACCTGACCCACCACCAACACTATAGACCCCTGTCTCAACCTGACCCACCACCAACACTATAGAGCCCTGTATCAACCTGACCCACCACCAACACTATAGACCCCTTTCTCAACCTGACCCACCACCAACACTATAGACCCCTGTCTCAACCTGACCCACCACCAACACTATAGACCCCTGTCTCAACCTGACCCACCACCACACTATAGACCCCTGTCTCAACCTGACCTACCACCAACACTATAGACCCCTGTCTCAACCTGACCCACCAGCACACTATAGACCCCTGTCTCAACCTGACCCACCACCACACTATAGACCCCTGTCTCAACCTGACCCACCACCAACACTATAGACCCCTGTCTCAATCTGACCCACCACCAACACTATAGACCCCTGTCTCAACCTGACCCACCACCAATACTTTAGACCCCTGTCTCAACCTGACCCACCACCAACACTATAGACCCCTGTCTCAACCTGACCCACCACCAACACTATAGACCCCTGTCTCAACCTGACCCACCACCAACACTATAGACCCCTGTCTCAACCTGACCCACCACCACACTATAGACCCCTGTCTCAACCTGACCCACTACCAACACCATAGACCCCTGTCTCAACCTGACCCACCACCACACTATAGACCCCTGTCTCAACCTGACCCACCACCACTCTATTGACCCCTGTCTCAACCTGACCCACCACCACACTATAGACCCCTGTCTCAACCTGACCCACCACCAACACTATAGACCCCTGTCTCAACCTGACCCACCACCACACTATAGACCCCTGTCTGACCCACCACCACACTATAGACCCCTGTCTCAACCTAACCCACCACCAACACTATAGACCCCTGTCTCAACCTGACCCACCACCACACTATAGACCCCTGTTTGACCCACCACCACACTATAGACCCCTGTCTCAACCTGACCCACCACCAACACTATAGACCCCTGTCTCAACCTGACCCACCACCACACTATAGACCCCTGTCTCAACCTGACCCACCACCACACTATAGACCCCTGTCTCAACCTGACCCACCACCACACTATAGACCCCTGTTTGACCCACCACCACACTATAGACCCCTGTCTGACCCACCACCACACTATAGACCCCTGTCTCGACCTGACCCACCACCAACACTATAGACCCCTGTCTCGACCTGACCCACCACCAACACTATATACCCCTGTCTCAACCTGACCCACCACCACACTATAGACCCCTGTCTTAACCTGACCCACCACCACACTATAGACCCCTGTCTCAACCTGACCCACCACCACACTATAGACCCCTGTCTCAACCTGACCCACCACCACACTATAGACCCCTGTTTGACCCACCACCACACTATAGACCCCTGTCTCAACCTGACCCACCACCAACAGTATAGACCCCTTTCTCAACCTGACCCACCACCACACTATAGACCCCTGTCTCAACCTGACCCACCACCACACTGTAGACCCCTGTCTCAACCTGACCCACCACGAACACTATAGACCCCTGCCTCAACCTGACCCACAACCACACTATAGACCCCTGCCTCAACCTGACCCACAACCACACTATAGACCCCTGTCTCAACCTGACCCACCACCAACACTATAGACCCCTGTCTCAACCTGACCCACCACCACACTATAGACCCCTCTCTCATCCTGACCCACCAACACACTATAGACCCCTGTCTCAACCTGACCCACCACCAACACTATAGACCCCTGTCTCAACCTGACCCACCACCAACACTATAGACCCCTGTCTCAATCTGACCCACCACCAACACTATAGACCCCTGTCTCAACCTGACCCACCACCAACACTATAGACCCCTGTCTCAACCTGACCCACCACCACACTATAGACCCCTGTCTCAACCTGACCCACCACCAACACTATAGACCCCTGTCTCAATCTGACCCACCACCAACACTATAGACCCCTGTCTCAACCTGACCCACCACCAACACTATAGACCCCTGTCTCAACCTGACCCACCACCAACACTATAGACCCCTGTCTCAACCTGACCCACCACCAACACTATAGACCCCTGTCTCAACCTGACCCACCACCACACTATAGACCCCTGTCTCAACCTGACCCTCTACCAACACTATAAACCCCTGTCTCAACCTGACCCACCACCACACTATAGACCCCTGTCTCAACCTGACCCACCACCACTCTATTGACCCCTGTCTCAACCTGACCCACCACCACACTATAGACCCCTGTCTCAACCTGACCCACCACCAACACTATAGACCCCTGTCTCAACCTGACCCACCACCACACTATAGACCCCTGTCTGACCCACAACCACACTATAGACCCCTGTCTCAACCTGACCCACCACCAACACTATAGACCCCTGTCTCAACCTGACCCACCAGCAACACTATAGACCCCTGTCTCAACCTGACCCACCACCAACACTATAGACCCCTGCCTCAACCTGACCCACAACCACACTATAGACCCCTGTCTCAACCTGACCCACCACCAACACTATAGACCCCTGTCTCAACCTGACCCACCACCACACTATAGACCCCTCTCTCATCCTGACCCACCAACACACTATAGACCCCTGTCTCAACCTGACCCACCACCAACACTATAGACCCCTGTCTCAACCTGACCCACCACCAACACTATAGACCCCTGTCTCAATCTGACCCACCACCAACACTATAGACCCCTGTCTCAACCTGACCCACCACCAACACTATAGACCCCTGTCTCAACCTGACCCACCACCACACTATAGACCCCTGTCTCAACCTGACCCACCACCAACACTATAGACCCCTGTCTCAATCTGACCCACCACCAACACTATAGACCCCTGTCTCAACCTGACCCACCACCAACACTATAGACCCCTGTCTCAACCTGACCCACCACCAACACTATAGACCCCTGTCTCAACCTGACCCACCACCAACACTATAGACCCCTGTCTCAACCTGACCCACCACCACACTATAGACCCCTGTCTCAACCTGACCCTCTACCAACACTATAAACCCCTGTCTCAACCTGACCCACCACCACACTATAGACCCCTGTCTCAACCTGACCCACCACCACTCTATTGACCCCTGTCTCAACCTGACCCACCACCACACTATAGACCCCTGTCTCAACCTGACCCACCACCAACACTATAGACCCCTGTCTCAACCTGACCCACCACCACACTATAGACCCCTGTCTGACCCACAACCACACTATAGACCCCTGTCTCAACCTGACCCACCACCAACACTATAGACCCCTGTCTCAACCTGACCCACCAGCAACACTATAGACCCCTGTCTCAACCTGACCCACCACCAACACTATAGACCCCTGTCTCAACCTGACCCACCACCAACACTATAGACCCCTCTCTCATCCTGACCCACCACCATTCCTACAGACCAACAAATTTACAGTTGAAGTCGGAAGATTACTTGTTTCAAACTATAGTTTTGGCATGTCGATTAGGACATCTACTTTGTGCATGATTCATTTTCCAACAATTGTTTACAGACAGATTATTTCACTTATAATTCACTGTATCACAATTCCAGTGGTTCAGAAGTTTACATACACTAAGTTGACTGTGCCATTAAACAGCTTGGACAATTCAAAAAAGTGATGTCATGGCTTTAGAAGCTTCTGATAGGCTAATTGACTTAATCTGAGTCAATTGGAGGTGTACCTGTGGATGTATTTCAAGGCCTACCTTCAAACTCAGTGCCTCTTTGCTTGACATCATGGGAAAATCAAAAGAAATCAGCTATAACCTCAGAAAAATGTTGTAGACCTCCACAAGTCTGGTTCATCCTTGGGAGCAATTTCCAAATGCCTGAAGGTACCACGTTCATCTGTACAAACAATAGTATGCAAGTATAATCACCATGGGACCACACAGCCGTCATACTGCTCAGGAAGGAGACGTGTTCTGTCTGACCTCAAACCTATAGAAAATTTGTGGGCAGAACTGAAAAAAAGTGTGCAAGCAAGGAGCCCTACAAACCTGACTCAGTTACACCAGCTCTGTCTGGAGGAATGGGCCAAAATTCACCCAACTTATTGTGGGAATCTTGTGGAAATCTACCCGAAATGTTTGACCCAAGTTAAACAATTTAAAGGCAATTCTACCAAATACTAATTGAGTGTATGTTAACTTCTGACCCACTGGGAATGTGATGAAAGAAATAAAAGCTGAAATAAATCATTCTCTCTACTATGTTTCAGACATTTCACATTCTTAAAATAAAGTGGTAATCCTAACTGACTTAAAACAGGGAATGTTTACTAGGATTAAATGTCAGGAATTGTAAAAAAACAGAATTTAAATGTATTTGGCTAAGGTGTAAGTAAACCTCCGACTTCAACTGTATCATATCAACCTGCATCTACCTCAATCACTGCCTCAAACAGTACACTCTCCCTGGGGCAGTCCAACCCTGACCTGTACCCTCCATTCCACCAGTTGGCCAGCCCTAAAGGCCAATTAGCCAGTAGGCCACAGCCTCTTTTCATTGGTCTCAGTTGAACAAATAAATAGAGCCAGGTTACTAGGGACTGTTGCTTAATGTTTCCCCATAGCTGTTAATTCAATAAGTGAACGGCTCTGGCCTTGTCTGCCCTTGTGGAGAGAGAGTAAATAGATAAATATATTAATAAATACATATGGAAAGAGACAGACAGAGAGAGTATGTATAAATAGAGAAGTGTGTGTGTGGGGGGGGGGGTAGAGTTCAACAGGGCCCACGTTAGGGAATCACTGCTGCTCATCTCTGCCTTCTGGCTTCAATTGTTTATAAGAGGAGGCTGCTCTCCATCTCTCTTCATTTCTCTCTCTATCTGTCTCTCTCTGTTTTGGGGTTTTAAGTAACCACGGCAACAAAGGCAGCTTCATTTATTGTTTTGCAGTGTGTGTGTGTGTGTGTGTGTCTGTCTGTTCTTCTATTTAAGTATGCATCAAATCACTCTACACTTTCCCCTCATACATGTTGAGAACAATGCATCTCTAGGAAATGTGTACAGAGTGCGGAGGGAGGACAGAGAAAATGGTGTTGCTGTTTTTCCAGGATAGCTGTGTTAGCAAAGCAGCGTGCTAGCCAGAACATTCTGACTCATACTATGGAGGAGGCAGGATATGGTTCTGTTTACAGATTCTAGAATGGGGTATGAAGATACATTCTACAACTAGCTCTCACAGTCTCACGTCAGAAATAGACGTTCATCCATGTTTCTCAAACGCCAAATTTCGAAGTTGTTCCAAGCGTCAAACTTCGTAGTGTTTAAGGTCAAGTTTACAAATTAACTCAAAATATCTAAAGGTTAGGGTGAACTTTAGGCATTAACTGTGAAATCTTAAGGTTAGGCATTATCTCTCTTGTGTTAAGGTAATGATAAAGGTTTGGGAAAGGCTTAAAACAAAAATCTAAACTTTCTATTGCTGGATTCTAACTTACAACCATTGCAATCAGAGGCAGATGCTTACACCATCTGCCATCCCTGTCTACAATGCCTGAAACCTACTTGAAGGTAACAGCGCTCACTGTTGCCCTTAGTGGCCGGTTTACACTTCATCTCACAATGTCTTCAGACACGGATAAACGTCCAATACTGACTGTATCCCGGGTGACCTGCCTGAAATGAAAGATGGTTACAGTAAAATAAGAAAGTACATTTGAGAGAACATATTCCTATGAGGTTTTCCTCTCCCCTCCTCCCCAATAGACCAGATGTGACAGGGCCTTTGAACCATCAGTGTTCACTTAACTCACAGATCAGCTAATTGAATGTTACCAGTAGTGAGAGAGCCAGAGGGCACAGCACAATGCAACACACACACACACACACACACACACACACACACACACACACACACACACACACACACACACACACACACACACACACACACACACACACACACACACACACACACACACACACACGCATCAACACACACACACATATACACACACACACGCAGTCGGAGGATACATCCCCATCCAGAGGAAACCAGGGGATTTAGGGCAGGAAGAAGAAGTCTGTTTATTGGGCTCCGTATGATGTGTTCTGATGCAAGAGAAGCGAATGAGGATAATTTGCGTGTGTGTGTGAGGTGTGTGTGTGCCAGCTGTGTGTGTCAGGTGAGATGGTGAGGTGTGTGTGTGTGTGTGTGTGTGTGTGTGTGTGTGTGTGTGTGTGTGTGAAGTGTGTGTGTGAAGTGTGTGTGTGTGTATGTGTTAGGTGTGGTGTAAGGTGTGTGTGTGTGAAGTGTGTGTGTGTGGTGTGTGTGTGGTGTGTGTGTGTGTGTGTGTGGTGTGTGTGTGTGTGTGTGTGTGTGTGTGTGTGTGTGTGTGTGTGTGTGTGTGTGTGTTAGGTGTGTGTGTGAAGTGTGTGTGTGTTAGGTGTGTGTGTGAAGTGTGTCTGTGTGTCAGGTGTGGTGTAAGATGTTGTGTAAGATGTGTGTGTGAAGTGTGTGTGTGTGTGTTAGGTGTGTGTTAGGTGTGTGTTAGGTGTGTGTGTGAAGTGTGTGTGAAGTGTGTGTGTGTGTTAGGTGTGTGTAAGGTGTGTGTGTGAAGTGTGTGTGTGTGTTAGGTGTGTGTGTGAAGTGTGTGTGTGTAAGGTGTGAAGTGTGTGTGTGTGTTAGGTGTGTGTAAGGTGTGTGTTAGGTGTGTGTTAGGTGTGTGTAAGGTGTGTGTTAGGTGTGTGTAAGGTGTGTGTAAGGTGTGTGTTAGGTGTGTGTTAGGTGTGTGTGTGTGTGTTAGGTGTGTGTTAGGTGTGTGTGTGAAGTGTGTGTGTGTGTAAGGTGTGTGTAAGGTGTGTGTTAGGTGTGTGTGTGTGTTAGGTGTGTGTTAGGTGTGTGTGTGTGTTAGGTGTGTGTTAGGTGTGTGTTAGGTGTGTGTGTGAAGTGTGTGTGTGTGTGTTAGGTGTGTGTTAGGTGTGTGTTAGGTGTGTGTGTGTGTTAGGTGTGTGTTAGGTGTATGTTAGGTGTGTGTGTGAAGTGTGTGTGTGTGTGTGTAAGGTGTGTGTTAGGTGTGTGTAAGGTGTGTGTTAGGTGTGTGTGTGTGTTAGGTGTGTGTAAGGTGTGTGTTAGGTGTGTGTTAGGTGTGTGTGTGAAGTGTGTGTGTGTGTTAGGTGTGTGTTAGGTGTGTGTGTGAAGTGTGTGTGTGTGTTAGGTGTGTGCTAGGTGTGTGTTATGTGTGTGTTAGGTGTGTGTATGAAGTGTGTGTATGAAGTGTGTGTGTGTGTTAGGTGTGTGTGTGAAGTGTGTGTGTGTGTTAGGTGTGTGTTAGGTGTGTGTTAGGTGTGTGTTAGGTGTGTGTTAGGTGTGTGCTAGGTGTGTGTTATGTGTGTGTTAGGTGTGTGTATGAAGTGTGTGTGTGTGAAGTGTGTGTGTGTGTTAGGTGTGTGTGTGTGTTAGGTGTGTGTTAGGTGTGTGTTAGGTGTGTGTTAGGTGTGTGTGTGTGTTAGGTGTGTGTTAGGTGTGTGTGTGTGAAGTGTGTGTGTGTGTGTGTGTGTGTGTGTGTAGGTGTGTGTGTGTGTGTGTTAGGTGTGTGTTAGGTGTGTGTTAGGTGTATGTTAGGTGTGTGTGTGTGTTAGGTGTGTGTTAGGTGTGTGTTAGGTGTGTGTTAGGTGTATGTTAGGTGTGTGTGTGTGTTAGGTGTGTGTTAGGTGTGTGTTAGGTGTGTGTTAGGTGTGCTGCAGGTTTGAGACCAATATTAGGAGGATACTTCTTGTCTTCTCTCAGATCTCCATGGAGATAGTGACCTGACCTCCACCATTATCATTCTCCTCCTGCACTCTACATGCCCTGCACACACACACACACACACACACACAGACACACACACACACACACACACACACACACACACACACACACACACACACACACACACACACACACACACACACACACACACACACACACACACACACACACACACACGTCTCACAGCCAGAGGAAAAGCTTCCTATTTACCCCTCCTCCATGTTCATAGCCTGATAAAACGCTCAACGAAATCTGGGACCTTTTTTTTGTCAGATAAAGTCATCATCATTTTATAACAGAAAGCCGATTACTCTTCCTAGCCAGCCTGGTGGCAGAGGCCTAGTATTGGGGACAAGGGCTGAGTTCCAAATGGCAGCCTATTCCATATATAGTGCATATAGTTCATTTCCTAAATTAGTGCACTATGTAGGGCAAAGGGTGCCATTTGGGATGCAGATACACAGGATAATTCTAAGGGACGAGGTGGAGGGTGTAAAGAGCTCTGAGATAAATTGGATTTAGTCTCTTCTTATATTCTTAAATATAGATGTATTATCCATAACCCTCTTTGGTTGACAAGCAGGATTATACTGATGTGAATAGAACGTCTGTGTATTCAACAAATGGTTTTAGATTTGAGATTTTAAAGATTCAGATTTTTTTCTGATAGTTTTTTATCTTGTTTATATACAACATAGAAGTTGTCCTGTCTACCTTGCTCCATCCTCACTAGCAGTACATTCTGGGCCTCTCCCTCTATCTCCCCTGTTGGAGGGCAGGCAGCCAAACTCACAGTTGTATTACAGGCATATAGGAAAGCAGCTTTAGTGTTTCACTGTCGCGGAATGATGCAATGCAACGTGTGTGTGTGTGTGGTGTGTGTGTGTGTGTGTGTGTGTTCACCAGAGATAGAGAGCATGTGTAAAATCCCAGAAGAGTCCAGGTCAGTTTCCAGTCGCCAGCCTTGGCAGTAGCAGCAATGTATAATGTGTGTGTATGTGTTTGGGTGTGTGTGTTTGTGTCCTCTTGGGGCAGTGTGTGTTAGTCTCCCGGGCGGCATGCTGTTGGCAGGATTACGGCCAGGACAAGATGTCCAGTGAAATCCCCCCAGTTAGCCTGGCCAGGCGTTGCATAATGGCCGTTTAGCATGGCACCAATTAGAGATTTATCCTCAGCCTCTGACCCCTCCACGGGCCCTTTACTGGGATCAGCACTGTGACGCGCTGTAGCAGATGGATAATGAAGCTGCTGAGATAAATATGTTTCATGGGTTTTATTCTCTCTCTCTCCCTGTGATCTGCTGTTTCTGTCTGAATAACAGAAATATGGACGGAGGAGGGAGGCTGTGTGTGTGTGTATGCGTGTGCATGCGTGTGGCAAGTGGTGGCTATGCTGTATTGCTGCCCACTGTCTTCCTCTCTGTGACTTGCTCTCTCCCATTTTACCTCCCTCTCTTTCCCCATCTTTCTTCCTCCTTTTCTTAGACAGTCACCACTGCATTCTGAAACCCTCACTCATCTTCAATTCCCCTATATTTTCACCTCTCTTTATCCCCCTCGCTCCTCTCTCTGCACCCCCAACCCCCTCTATTCTTATTGTGTGTGAGAGGTCTGTGAAAGATGAACTATCTACATTAGTCACTCTAACAGACCAGAGATAGGTGGAAGAGTGTACATTGAGGAGAGGAAGAAAATTGATCCACTAATGTTTTTAGTTCCTCTCCATCATCTTTCACAGGCCTCTCACACACAATCACCGAATCTACTGCTCAACATCCTGCCTCTCCTATACCTCTACCTCTCCTCTCCTCTCCTGTCCTCTCTTCTCCTGTCCTCTCTTCTACCTCTACCTCTCCTCTCCTCTCCTGTCCTCTCTTCTCCTGTCCTCTCTTCTACCTCTACCACTCCTCTACTCTCCTGTCCTCTCTTCTCCTCTACCTCTCCTCTCCTCTCCTCTCCTGTCCTCTCCTCTCCTGTCCTCTCTTCTCCTGTCCTCTCTTCTACATCTACCTCTCCTCTACTCTCCTGTCCTCTCTTCTCCTCTACCTCTCCTGTCCTCTCCTGTCCTCTCTTCTCTTCTCCTGTCCTCTCTTCTCCTCTACCTCTCCTCTCCTCTCCTCTCCTCTCCTCTCCTCTCCTCTCCTCTCCTCTCCTCTCCTCTCCTCTCCTCTCCTCTCCTCTCCTCTCCTCTCCTCTCCTGCCCTCTCTTATCCTGTCCTCTCTTCTCCTGTCCTCTCTTCTCCTGTCCTCTCTTCTACCTCTACCTCTCCTCTACTCTCCTGTCCTCTCTTCTCCTCTACCTCTACCTCTCCTCTCCTCTCCTGTCCTCTCTTCTACCTCTACCTCTTCTCTCCTCTCCTCTCTTCTCCTATCCTCTCCTCTACCTCTACCTCTACCTCTCCTCTCCTGTCCTCTCTTCTCCTGTCCTCTCCTCTACCTCTACCTCTACCTCTCCTCTCCTCTCCTCTCTTCTCCTGTCCTCTCTTCTCCTCTACCTCTACCTCTCCTCTCCTGTCCTCTCTTCTCCTCTACCTCTACCTCTCCTCTCCTGTCCTCTCTTCTACCTCTACCTCTCCTCTCCTGTCCTCTCTTCTCCTCTACCTATCCTTTCCTGTCCACTCTTCTCCTGTCCTCTCTTCTCCTCTACCTATCCTTTCCTGTCCTCTCTTCTCCTGTCCTCTCTTCTACCTCTACCTCTCCTCTACTCTCCTGTCCTCTCTTCTCTTCTCCTCTAGCTCTACCTCTCTTCTCCTGTCCTCTCTTCTACCTCTACCTCTCCTCTCCTGTCCTCTCTTCTACCTCTACCTCTCCTCTCCTGTTCTCTCTTCTACCTCTACCTCTCCTCTCCTGTTCTCTCTTCTACCTCTACCTCTCCTCTCCTCTCCTGTCCTCTCTTCTCCTCTACCTCTCCTCTATCTCTCCTCTCCTATCCTCTCTTCTCCTCTACCTCTCCTCTACCTCTCCTCTCCTCTCCTCTCCTCTCCTCTCCTCTCCTCTCCTCTCCTCTCCTCTCCTCTCCTCTCCTCTCCTCTCCTCTCCTCTCCTCTCCTCTCCTGCCCTCTCTTATCCTGTCCTCTCTTCTCCTGTCCTCTCTTCTCCTGTCCTCTCTTCTCCTGTCCTCTCTTCTCCTGTCCTCTCTTCTACCTCTACCTCTCCTCTACTCTCCTCTCTTCTCCTGTCCTCTCTTCTCCTCTACCTCTACCTCTCCTCTCCTGTCCTCTCTTCTCCTGTCCTCTCTTCTACCTCTACCTCTCCTCTCCTGTCCTCTCCTGTCCTCTCTTCTCCTGTCCTCTCTTCTACCTCTACCTCTCCTCTCCTGTCCTCTCTTCTCCTGTCCTCTCCTCTACCTCTACCTCTACCTCTCCTCTCCTCTCCTATCTTCTCCTGTCCTCTCTTCTCCTCTACCTCTACCTCTCCTCTCCTTTCCTCTCTTCTCCTCTACCTCTACCTCTCCTCTCCTGTCCTCTCTTCTCCTCTACCTATCCTTTCCTGTCCACTCTTCTCCTGTCCTCTCTTCTCCTCTACCTATCCTTTCCTGTCCTCTCTTCTCCTGTCCTCTCTTCTACCTCTACCTCTCCTCTACTCTCCTGTCCTCTCTTCTCTTCTTTTCTCTTCTCCTCTAGCTCTACCTCTCTTCTCCTGTCCTCTCTTCTACCTCTACCTCTCCTCTCCTGTCCTCTCTTCTACCTCTACCTCTCCTCTCCTGTTCTCTCTTCTACCTCTACCTCTCCTCTCCTCTCCTGTCCTCTCTTCTACCTCTACCTCTCTTCTCCTATACCTCTCCTCTACCTTTCCTCTCCTATCCTCTCTTCTCTACCTCTCCTCTCCTGTTCTCTCTTCTACCTCTACCTCTCCTCTCCTCTCCTGTCCTCTCTTCTAGCTCTATCTCTACCTCTACCTCTCCTCTCCTCTCTTCGCCTCTACCTCTACCTCTCCTCTACCTCTACCTCTCCTCTCTTCTCCTGTCCTCTCTTCTACCTCTACCTCTCCTCTACCTCTACCTCTCCTCTCTTCTCCTGTCCTCTCTTCTACCTCTACCTCTCTTCTACCTCTACATCTCCTCTTCTGTTCTCTCTTCTCCTCTACCTCTCATCTCCTCTCTTCTACCTCTACCTCTCCTATCTTCTCCTGTCCTCTACTCTCT
Source organism: Salmo salar (assembly GCF_965601325.2). NCBI lineage: Eukaryota > Metazoa > Chordata > Actinopteri > Salmoniformes > Salmonidae > Salmo > Salmo salar. The sequence continues at coordinate 16,382,699 of NC_138295.1, forward strand.
TTTCCTCTCACACAGACACTACATCTCATTGACTCAGTCTGTTTAAACTCAAACCAGCTGAAAGCTGTGGTGGGCTGAGATGGACATTACAACCATAGAATCAGGCATCACCATAAGCAGCCGTACTGGCAGAACCATTAAGATTTATTTATATATATATATATATATATATATATATATATATATATATATATATATATATATATATATATATATTACTGTATTATATGGTACATATCATGGTGTTATCATTCTGTGGACTGAACCATGACCAAGTCATCGAGTGATTGTGGAATGAATGTGGAACTCATATAGCCATGTTATGTCCATGGTTAACATGGAATTATATTTATTCTCAATTATTTGATTGGAATGATGCACTTAATGGTGTCTTGGGAATGATACAGCCCCTTTGTGACAGGTGTATTTCCCAGGAGGCCTTGCCAGGCTGGTACAGGAGACACTGCAGGAGGTTAAATGAATATGTTACTCCACCACCAACCTATCAGATTAGCACCAGCCCTGAGCTGGAGATACGACCTGCACCAAACCGACACACACACTAACGCAATCACACACAGACACACAGCATGTTAAAGCCTGTCTGTATCTGTCTCTGCTCAGACTGTGAGGGCTATTGTAGGGACACATCACCTGTCATTTGAAAAAACAATTAAATTAAATCTTAGGGTGGTACTCATCTCATCTCAGGTCTGAACACTGTGCTAATCAAAGATTTCCCCTTGCCTGATCGCTCTCTCTGTCTCTGTCTCTCTCACTCTCTCTCCCCCCTTTCCCCGCCCCCCCCCCCCCCCCCCGTCTTTATTTCGATTTCGTTCTATGGGTTGAGAATATTTAATTTGTGATTACGGAGATGGTCAAAGCACCAATTTAACCCGCAACCCTAGTTTTCATACCTTTAATTAATGCCATCTCCTTGGAAACCCAGAGCGACTATAGAGCAATCTGTCTGTCATAGTGTCGGTAGAGAACACATGTTACCAGACACAGAGAGATAGTTAAATAGACACATGAGGTCAAGCCAAGCCAGAGATCCCGATAGAAAACTCACAGAAACATCACAAATCATATAATGAAAGCATCAAGCCATCATAAAAACATAGAATTATCTAGGGCAATCAATTAAAAACAAAGCCTCTATTTTAGTACACATTCACACACAATTTGCAAGGTGTCAAAGCAGGAAGGATCATAATCCATACAACCTACACGAATAGAATTGTTGTTTTGTCTGTGAACTGGAACAGAGATATGCTTGTAGGAACCTAGGTCCCTTTGAGATGCACGCAAACACACACCCACACACACACACACACACACACACACACACACACACACACACACACACACACACACACACACACACACACACACACACACACACACACCACACACACACACACACACACACACAGGTTCAGCAGGAGATGATGAGACGTAACACCTGCGCTGACACGGTAACAGACAACCTGTGTGCTCTACTCACATGAGCGTGTGTGTGTGTGTGTGTGTGTGTGTGTGTGTGTGTGTGTGTGTGTGTGTGTGTGTGTGTGTGTGTGTGTGTGTGTGTGTGTGTGTGTGTGTGTGTGTGTGTGTGTGTGTGTGTGGGGGGGGGGTGTGGGTGTGGGTGTGGGGTGGGTGTGGGTGGTTGTGTGTGTGCGTATTTTGTTTCTTGTTGAAAGGTTAGTTCTTGGAGACTGGTAGTACTGGTCTGTTTTCTCAATAAAAAATGTAATAATAACATAAAAACATGATATCATGACAGAATGATAACAATAATATAATACTACGATAACATGGTAACATAATAAAATAATAACATGATAATATAATAATGTAATACTATGATAACATGGTAACATGATAACATGATAACACGATAACATAGTAATATAATAATATGATAACATGGTAACATAATATGATAACGTAATAATATATTACTATGATAACATGGTAACATAATAACATGATACCATAATAATATACTAATATGATAACATGGTAACATAATAACATGATACCATAATAATATACTAATATGATAACATGGTAACATAATAACATGATACCATAATAATATACTAGTATGATAACATGGTAAAATAATAACATGATAACATAATTAAGCCAATAGCATGATATTAGACAAATGTGGGTAAATAGTTGTTGTCTGTCTAGGTAGTATAGAGGATCAAACTCTAGTTCTGAATGACATTTGTTATAAGCATGTAGAGAACTTCCTATTTTAATTTTTTTAAGTCATTCCCCACAAATACAACCTAATAAACTGAAGTGTCTTGAACAAACCCCAAAACCCGTTCCCTTAAAGATTGTAGATTTCTGCAGGTTGGCATCAGCACTCTTTGAAATGTTCTTTCAGAGTACAATACATCTTTTGAAAGTGAAATGTCTAAAGTAGTCTGCTTTAAATGTAAAAGTGCTGTACTGAGAAGTTTTTAAAATGTTAACGGGAGACTCAGTGATATGACATAGATACAGAAAGTAAACAGCATAGCGTGTCAACAACTAAGACTGTTGAAGCACGAGGCTCAACTTCTCCTCTGTTTGTTACCCTGGCTACCAAGTCTTGCATCTTGCTCATATCACTATATTAGGTGCTGCTCGTGGCAACGTCGCTGAGCCTACCTTTTCAACTGAGTCTACAAAAATCCTTCAAACTTCATGTTCTCATTTGGGCCTCAGCGCTCATCTATAGGCAGGTCAGGTCTGATCGTATCTCTAGCAACAGTCTGTAGGTAGGTCAGGTCTGATCTTATCTCTAAAAACAGTCTGTAGGTAGGTCAGGTCTGATCTTATCTCTAAAAACAGTCTGTAGGTAGGTCAGGTCTGATCTTATCTCTAGCAACAGTCTGTAGGTAGGTCAGGTCTGATCTAATCTCTAGCAAAAGTCTGTAGGCAGGTCAGGTCTGATCGTATCTCTAGCAACAGTCTGTAGGTAGGTCAGGTCTGATCTTATCTCTAGCAACAGTCTGTAGGTAGGTCAGGTCTGATCTTATCTCTAGCAACAGTCTGTAGGTAGGTCAGGTCTGATCGTATCTCTAGCAACAGTCTGTAGGTAGGTCAGGTCTGATCGTATCTCTAGCAACAGTCTGTAGGTAGGTCAGGTCTGATCTTATTTCTAGCAACAGTCTGTAGGTAGGTCAGGTCTGATCTTATCTCTAGCAACAGTCTGTAGGTAGGTCAGGTCTGATCTTATCTCTAGCAACAGTCTGTAGGCAGGTCAGGTCTGATCGTATCTCTAGCAACAGTCTGTAGGCAGGTCAGGTCTGATCTTATCTCTAAAAACAGTCTGTAGGTAGGTCAGGTCTGATCTTATCTCTAGCAACAGTCTGTAGGTAGGTCAGGTCTGATCTTATCTCTAAAAACAGTCTGTAGGTAGGTCAGGTCTGATCTTATCTCTAGCAACAGTCTGTAGGTAGGTCAGGTCTGATCTTATCTCTAGCAACAGTCTGTAGGCAGGTCAGGTCTGATTGTATCTCTAGCAACAGTCTGTAGGTAGGTCAGGTCTGATCTTATCTCTAGCAACAGTCTGTAGGTAGGTCAGGTCTGATCGTATCTCTAGCAACAGTCTGTAGGTAGGTCAGGTCTGATCTTATCTCTAGCAACAGTCTGTAGGTAGGTCAGGTCTGATCTTATCTCTAGCAACAGTCTGTAGGTAGGTCAGGTCTGATCTTATCTCTAGCAACAGTCTGTAGGTAGGTCAGGTCTGATCGTATCTCTAGCAACAGTCTGTAGGTAGGTCAGGTCTGATCATATCTCTAGCAACAGTCTGTAGGTAGGTCAGGTCTGATCTTATCTCTAGCAACAGTCTGTAGGTAGGTCAGGTCTGATCGTATCTCTAGCAACAGTCTGTAGGTAGGTCAGGTCTGATCTTATCTCTAGCAACAGTCTGTAGGTAGGTCAGGTCTGATCTTATCTCTAGCAACAGTCTGTAGGTAGGTCAGGTCTGATCTTATCTCTAGCAACAGTCTGTAGGCAGGTCAGGTCTGATCGTATCTCTAGCAACAGTCTGTAGGTAGGTCAGGTCTGATCTTATCTCTAGCAACAGTCTGTAGGTAGGTCAGGTCTGATCTTATCTCTAGCAACAGTCTGTAGGTAGGTCAGGTCTGATTGTATCTCTAGCAACAGTCTGTAGGTAGGTCAGGTCTGATCTTATCTCTAAAAACAGTCTGTAGGTAGGTCAGGTCTGATCTTATCTCTAAAAACAGTCTGTAGGGGGGTCAGGTCTGATTTTATTATTTTACTGTAGTTAGACAGGAGTGAACTCTATGGTATTACTGCAGTTAGACAGGAGTGAACTCTATTTTATTACTGTAGTTAGACAGGAGAGAACTATATGGTATTACTGTAGTTAGACAGGAGAGAACTATATGGTATTACTGTAGTTAGACAGGAGAGAACTATATGGTATTACTGTAGTTAGACAGGAGAGAACTATATGGTATTACTGTAGTTAGACCGGAGTGAACTATATGGTATTACTGTAGTTAGACAGGAGTGAACTATACTGCTCAAAAAAATAAAGGGAACACTTAAACAACACAATGTAACTCCAAGTCAATCACACTTCTGTGAAATCAAACTGTCCACTTAGGAAGCAAAACTGATTGACAATACATTTCACATGCTGTTGTGCAAATGGAATAGACAACAGGTGGAAATTATAGGCAATAAGCAAGACACCCCCAATAAAAGAGTGGTTCTGCAGGTGGCGACCACAGACCACTTCTCAGTTCCTATGCTCCTGGCTGATGTTTTGGTCACTTTTGAATGCTGGCGGTGCTTTCACTCTAGTGGTAGCATGAGACGGAGTCTACAACCCACACAAGTGGCTCAGGTAGTGCAGCTCATCCAGGATGGCACATCAATGCGAGCTGTGGCAAGAAGGTTTGCTGTGTCTGTCAGCGTAGTGTCCAGAGCATGGAGGCGCTACCAGGAGACAGGCCAGTACATCAGGAGACGTGGAGGAGGCCGTAGGAGGGCAACAACCCAGCAGCAGGACCGCTACCTCCGCATTTGTGCAAGGAGGAGCAGGAGGAGCACTGCCAGAGCCCTGCAAAATGACCTCCAGCAGGCCACAAATGTGCATGTGTCTGCTCAAACGGTCAGAAACAGACTCCATGAGGGTGGTATGAGGTCCCTACGTCCACAGGTGGGGGTTGTGCTTACAGCCCAACACCGTGCAGGACGTTTGGCATTTGCCAGAGAACACCAAGATTGGCAAATTCGCCACTGGCGCCCTGTGCTCTTCACAGATGAAAGCAGGTTCACACTGAGCACATGTGACAGACGTGACAGAGTCTGGAGACGCCGTGGAGAACGTTCTGCTGCCTGCAACATCCTCCAGCATGACCGGTTTGGCGGTGGGTCAGTCATGGTGTGGGGTGGCATTTCTTTGGGGGGCCGCACAGCCCTCCATGTGCTCGCCAGAGGTAGCCTGACTGCCATTAGGTACCGAGATGAGATCCTCAGACTCCTTGTAAAACCATATGCTGGTGCAGTTGGCCCTGGGTTCCTCCTAATGCAAGACAATGCTAGACCTCATGTGGCTGGAGTGTGTCAGCAGTTCCTGCAAGAGGAAGGCATTGATGCTATGGACTGGCCCGCCCGTTCCCCAGACCTGAATCCAATTGAGCACATCTGGGACATCATGTCTCGCTCCATCCACCAACGCCACGCTGCACCACAGACTGTCCAGGAGTTGGCGGATGCTTTAGTCCAGGTCTGGGAGGAGATCCCTCAGGAGACCATCCGCCACCTCATCAGGAGCATGCCCAGGCGTTGTAGGGAGGTCATACAGGCACGTGGAGGCCACACACACTACTGAGCCTCATTTTGACTTGTTTTAAGGACATTACATCAAAGTTGGATCAGCCTGTAGTGTGGTTTTCCACTTTAATTTTGAGTGTGACTCCAAATCCAGACCTCCATGGGTTGATAAATTGCATTTCCATTGATTATTTTTGTGTGATTTTGTTGTCAGCACATTCAACTATGTAAATAAAAAAGTATTTAATAAGATTATTTCATTCATTCAGATCTAGGATATGTTATTTTAGTGTTCCCTTTACTTTTTTGAGCAGTGTATATGGTATTACTGTAGTTAGCCAGGAGTGAACTCTATGGTATTACTGCAGTTAGACAGGAGTGAACTCTATTTTATTTCTGTAGTTAGACAGGAGTGAACTACATGGTATTACTGCAGTTAGACAGGAGTGAACTCTATTTTATTACTGTAGTTAGACAGGAGTGAACTATATGGTATTACTGTAGTTAGACAGGAGTGAACTATATGGTATTACTGCAGTTAGAACGGAGTGAACTCTATGGTATTACTGCAGACAGGAGTGAACTACATGGTATTACTGCAGTTAGACAGGAGTGAACTCTATGGTATTACTGCAGTTAGAACGGAGTGAACTCTATGGTATTACTGCAGACAGGAGTGAACTACATGGTATTACTGCAGTTAGACAGGAATGAACTCTATGGTATTACTGCAGACAGGAGTGAACTACATGGTATTACTGCAGTTAGACAGGAGTGAACTCTATGGTATTACTGCAGACAGGAGTGAACTATATGGTATTACTGCAGTTAGACAGGAGTGAACTCTATGGTATTACTGTAGTTAGACAGGAGTGAACTATATGGTATTACTGCAGTTAGACAGGAGTGAACTCTATGATATTACTGCAGTTAGACAGGAGTGAACGATATGGTATTACTGCAGTTAGACAGGAGTGAACTCTATTTTATTACTGTAGTTAGACAGGAGTGAACTCTATTTTATTACTGTAGTTAGACAGGAGTGATCTATATGGTATTACTGTAGTTAGACAGGAGTGAACTCTATTTTATTACTGTAGTTAGACAGGAGTGAACTCTATTTTATTACTGCAGTTAGACAGGAGTGAACTCTATTTTATTACTGTAGTTAGACAGGAGTGAACTCTATTTTATTACTGTAATTAGACAGGAGAGAACTATATGGTATTACTGCAGTTGGACAGGAGTGAACTCTATTTTATTACTGCAGTTAGACAGGAGTGAACTCTATTTTATTACTGTAGTTAGACAGGAGTGATCTATATGGTATTACTGCAGTTAGACAGGAGAGAACTATATGGTATTACTGTAGTTAGACAGGAGTGAACTATATGGTATTACTGTAGTTAGACAGGAGTGAACTATATGGTATTACTGTAGTTAGACAGGAGTGAACTTTATTTTATTACTGTAGTTAGACAGGAGTGATCTATATGGTATTACTGTAGCAAGAAAGGAGTGATCTTTGTGGTATTACTGCAGTTAGACAGAAAGAGAGTGATGTAGTTGTAAATCAAATGATAGTCCCACTAAGTGCAAACCAGATGGGATGGCGTATCACTGGAGAATGCTGTGGTAGCCATGCTGGTTAAGTGTCCCTTGAATTCTAAATAAATCACTGACAGTGTCACCAGCAAAGCACCCCCACGCCATCACACCTCCTCCTCCATGCTTCACGGTGGGAACCACACACGCAGAGATCATCCGTTCACTTACTCTGCGTCTCACAAAGACACGGCGGTTGGAAACAAAAATTTCAAATTTGGACTCATCAGACCAAAGGACAGATTTCCTTTCATTGCTTGTGTTTCTTGTCCCAGGCAAGTCTCTTCTTCTTATTGGTGTCCTTTAGTAGTGGTTTCTTTGCAACAATTTGACTATGAAGGCCTGATTCACGCAGTCTACTCTGAACAGTTGATGTTGAGATGTGTCTGTTACTTGAACTCTGTGAAGCATTTATGTGGGCAGCAATTTCTGAGGCTGGTAACTCTAATGAACTTATCCTCTGCAGCAAAGATAACTCTGGGTCTTCCTTTTCTGAGCCAGTTTCATCATAGCGCTTGACTATTTTTGCGACTGCACTTGAAGAAAGTTATTGAAATGTTCCGTACTGACTGACCTTCATGTCTTAAAGTAATGATGGACTGTCATTTCTCTGCTTATTTGAGCTGTTCTTGCCATAATATGGACTTGGTGTTTTACCAAATAGGGCTATCTTCTGTATACCACCCCTACCTTGTCACAACACAACTGATTGGCTCAAACGCATTAAGAAGGAAACAAATTCCATAAAATAACTTTTAACAAGGCACATCTGTTAATTGAAATGCATTCCAGGTGACTGCTCCATGAAGCTGGTTGAGAGAATGCCAAGAGTGTGCAAAGCTGTCATCAAGGCAAAGGGTGGCTACTTTGAAGAATCTCAAATATAAAATATATTTTGAGTTATTTAACACGTTTTTGGTAACTACATGATTCCATATGTGTTATTTCATAGTTTATTGTCTTCACTATTATTCTACAATGTAGAAAATAGTAAAAATAAAGAAAAACCCTGGAATGAGTAGGTGTATCCAAACATTTGAATGGTATTGTATTTTCTTCTTCATTTCGTTTTTTACCCCTATGAATACCCTACTAAACAATTGTATCTTCTATGTTCGACCAATGTTTGATTGTTGTTTAATAAAGTGTGTCAATCACAGTATGCTTAATAATTATTTCCTGCATTTAAATTAAAATAATGTTTAAGAAGTTTATTTCTCCAAAATCTGCAAGTGTCTCCAGGTATAAGCCTCGGTCTCCCTCATGAAATTCAGGTTTTCGCTGGTTGTTCTCCCAGTGTGTTTTCTCTTCACTCAGAAAATATAAAAGCAGAAGTCATGGCATGTACAGTACAGTAATGATAAGCTCCAGACTCCAAAGCAAACCTGAGGCAGCCAGGGTGCAGTATTATTCTCCAACCATGTATTGTCTCATAATATGTATTAAAACTTATCCAACAAAGGCCAATGTGCGGCCAAACAGCTCTACCAACCAGTTACACCAATTATGCAAAAAATAAAGGGCTTGGGTCAGAATATGATTAATGCATGGATACTTGGAAAGGTTATTGAGATCAAGCCTGATTTCAAGGGGTTAGTATGTGCAGTACGCCTGAAGACAAGAACCAACATTATAGAAAGACCAATATCCAAGATCTGCCTACTGCAAGAAGGTGCAGTCAACGAGGAAGGCTTCTTCAAGTTAAGTAAATCATTGTTTTTGATTTCACACCAAATACAATTGGGGCCGGTGTGTAGGAGCCAAATAGGACATATTGTATATTTGCATGTTTCAAATTCATGATGCGTTTCTGTTGTATGTGTGTTTGCTATTAATCCCCCACCAAGTGTGTGCACCCCCTCTAGAGGCCAATGGAGTATTACAGTTTAAAGGCAGACAAGCTCCAAGGCCTACTACGAGTATTGGAATGGCAGTACAGTCTTTTGACAATACCAGACCATGTTTATCATTTACATTTACATTTAAGTCATTTAGCAGACGCTCTTATCCAGAGCGACTTACAAATTGGTGCATTCACCTTATAATATCCAGTGGAACAACCACTTTACAAAAGTGCATCTAAATCTTTTAAGGGGGGGGGTTAGAAGGATTACTTTATCTTATCCCAGGTATTCCTTGAAGAGGTGGGGTTTCAGGTGTCTCCGGAAGGTGGTGATTGACTCCGCTGTCCTGGCGTCGTGAGGGAGCTTGTTCCACCATTGGGGTGCCAGAGCAGCGAACAGTTTTGACTGGGCTGAGCGGGAACTGTGCTTCCTCAGAGGTAGGGAGGCGAGCAGGCCAGAGGTGGATGAACGGAGTGCCCTTGTTTGGGTGTAGGGCCTGATCAGAGCCTGAAGGTATGGGGGTGCCGTTCCCCTCACAGCTCCGTAGGCAAGCACCATGGTCTTGTAGCGGATGCGAGCTTCGACTGGAAGCCAGTGGAGAGAGCGGAGGAGCGGGGTGATGTGAGAGAACTTGGGAAGGTTGAACACCAGACGGGCTGCGGCGTTCTGGATGAGTTGTAGGGGTTTAATGGCACAGGCAGGGAGCCCAGCCAACAGGGAGTTGCAATAATCCAGACGGGAGATGACAAGTGCCTGGATTAGGACCTGCGCCGCTTCCTGTGTGAGGCAGGGTCGTACTCTGCGAATGTTGTAGAGCATGAACCTACAGGATCGGGTCACCGCCTTGATGTTGGTGGAGAACGACAGGGTGTTGTCCAGGGTCACGCCAAGGCTCTTAGCACTCTGGGAGGAGGACACAAGGGAGTTGTCAACCGTGATGGCGAGATCATGGAACGGGCAGTCCTTCCCCGGGAGGAAGAGCAGCTCCGTCTTGCCGAGGTTCAGCTTGAGGTGGTGATCCGTCATCCACACTGATATGTCTGCCAGACATGCAGAGATGCGATTCGCCACCTGGTTGTCAGAAGGGGGAAAGGAGAAGATTAATTGTGTGTCATCTGCATAGCAATGATATGAGAGACCATGTGAGGATATGACAGAGCCAAGTGACTTGGTGTATAGCGAGAATAGGAGTGGGCCAAGAACAGAGCTCTGGGGGACACCAGTGGTGAGAGCACGTGGTGCGGAGACAGATTCTCGCCACGCCACCTGGTAGGAGCGACCTGTCAGGTAGGACGCAATCCAAGCGTGGGCGGCGCCGGCGATGCCCAGCTCGGAGAGGGTGGAGAGGAGGATCTGATGGTTCACGGTATCAAAGGCAGCAGATAGGTCTAGAAGGATGAGAGCAGAGGAGAGTTAGCTTTAGCAGTGCGGAGAGCCTCCGTGACACAGAGAAGAGCAGTCTCAGTTGAATGCCCAGTCTTGAAACCTGACTGATTAGGATCAAGAAGGTCATTCTGAGAGAGATAGCAAGAGAGCTGGCCAAGGACGGCACGTTCAAGAGTTTTGGAGAGAAAGGAAAGAAGGGATACTGGTCTGTAGTTGTTGACATCGGAGGGATCGAGTGTAGGTTTTTTCAGAAGGGGTGCAACTCTCGCTCTCTTGAAGACGGAAGGGACGTAGCCAGCGGTCAAGGATGAGTTGATGAGCGAGGTGAGGTAGGGGAGAAGGTCTCCGGAAATGGTCTGGAGAAGAGAGGAGGGGATAGGGTCAAGTGGGCAGGTTGTTGGGCGGCCGGCCGTCACAAGACGCGAGATTTCATCTGGAGAGAGAGGGGAGAAAGAGGTCAAAGCACAGGGTAGGGCAGTGTGAGCAGGACCAGCAGTGTCGTTTGACTTAGCAAACGAGGATCGGATGTCGTCAACCTTCTTTTCAAAATGGTTGACGAAGTCATCCGCAGAGAGGGAGGAGGGGGGGGAGGGGGAGGAGGATTCAGGAGGGAGGAGAAGGTAGCAAAGAGCTTCCTAGGGTTAGAGGCAGATGCTTGGAGTTTAGAGTGGTAGAAAGTGGCTTTAGCAGCAGAGACAGAAGAGGAAAATGTAGAGAGGAGGGAGTGAAAGGATGCCAGGTCCGCAGGGAGGCGAGTTTTCCGCCATTTCCGCTCGGCTGCCCGGAGCCCTGTTCTGTGAGCTCGCAGTGAGTAGTCGAGCCACGGAGCAGGAGGGGAGGACCGAGCCGGCCTGGAGGATAGGGGACAGAGGAAATCAAAGGATGCAGAGAGGGAGGAGAGGAGGGTTGAGGAGGCAGAATCAGGAGATAGGTTGGAGAAGGTTTGAGCAGAGGGAAGAGATGATAGGATGGAAGAGGAGAGAGTAGCGGGAGAGAGAGAGCGAAGGTTGGGACGGCGCAATACCATCCGAGTAGGGGCAGAGTGAGAAGTGTTGGATGAGAGCGAGAGGGAAAAGGATACAAGGTAGTGGTCGGAGACTTGGAGGGGAGTTGCAATGAGATTAGTGGAAGAACAGCATCTAGTAAAGATGAGGTCAAGCGTATTGCCTGCCTTGTGAGTAGGGGGGGAAGGTGAGAGGGTGAGGTCGAAAGAGGAGAGGAGTGGAAAGAAGGAGGCAGAGAGGAATGAGTCGAAGGTAGACGTGGGGAGGTTAAAGTCACCCAGAACTGTGAGAGGTGAGCCATCCTCAGGAAAGGAACTTATCAAGGCGTCAAGCTCATTGATGAACTCTCCAAGGGAACCTGGAGGGCGATAAATGATAAGGATGTTAAGCTTGAAAGGGCTGGTAACTGTGACAGCATGGAATTCAAATGAGGAGATAGACAGATGGGTCAGGGGAGAAAGAGAGAATGTCCACTTGGGAGAGATGAGGATTCCAGTGCCACCACCCCGCTGGCTCGATGCTCTAGGGGTATGCGAGAACACGTAGTCAGACGAGGAGAGAGCAGTAGGAGTAGCAGTGTTATCTGTGGTAATCCATGTTTCCGTCAGCGCCAGGAAGTCTAGGGACTGGAGGGTAGCATAGGCTGAGATGAACTCAGCCTTGTTGGCCGCAGACCGGCAGTTCCAGAGGCTGCCGGAGACCTGGAACTCCACGTGGGTCGTGCGCGCTGGGACCACCAGGTTAGAGTGGCAGCGGCCACGCGGTGTGGAGCGTTTGTATGGCCTGTGCAGAGGAGAGAGAGCAGGGATAGACAGACACATAGTAGACAAGCTACAGAAGAGGCTACGCTAATGCAAAGGAGATTGGAATGACAAGTGGACTACACGTCTCGAATGTTCAGGAAGTTAAGCTTACGTTGCAAAAATCTTATTGACTAAAATGATACAGTACTGCTGGCTGGTGGAGTAGGCTAGCTAGCAGTGGCTGCGTTGTTGACTTTGAACGTGTAGCTGGCTAGGTAACCTCAATAGTTTCAGTACTACACCTTATCATGATACAAAGCAACTTTGTAGCTAACATAACACTAATCAAGACGTTCCTTGTAATCTATTTAGTTTCTACAATGCTGCTCGTCGGTAATAGTTGGCTGGGTTAGGAAAAATGGCGTCGCGGGGGACGGAAATAGCAGGCTAGCTAACCTCGATGGCTGGCTAGCTAACAATTATCAAGCTATGACAAAGACAACTAAGTAGCTAGCTAGGTAACACTGCACTAGTCAAATCGTTCCGTTGTAAAGTATTAGTATCTACAGCGCTGCTAGTCGGTAACGGTTGTCTAGCTGGCAGTGGGTTAATGATGACTAGGTGTGTTGACTAAGTCAGCGCCGCGTCGCGGCTGGCTAGCGCACCTCGATAATACTCAAACTCAAACTACACAATTATCTTAGATACAGAGACAGCAAAGACAACTATGTAGCTGGCTAACTAACACTAACACCACACTAATCAAGTCGTTACGTTGTAATGTAATAGTTTCTGCAGTGCTGCTAGTCGGTAGAAGTTGGCTAGCTAGCAGTGATGACTAGCTAGCTAGCAGCTAGCAGTGTTGACTACGTTAGGAGGACGAAGATAGCTAGCCTCGATAATTACTCAATTACTCTAAACTACACAAATTATCTTTGATACAAAGACGGCTATGTAGCTAGCTAAGAAGAATTGCTCAGATCAAACAAATCAAGCCGTTGTAATGTAGTGAAGTGTAATATTACCTGTGGAGCGAAGCGTGGTGCGACTGCTCGGATATACCGGATATACCGGTTATCATGTTGCTTATTTCTTTAGTTTTAATGAACAGAATTCGTTTTGGAAGAATTCTTTACATTTTTATATCTAGAAGAACGACAAATAAATGTATTATTATTTTTCAACATTAGTCAAACTTGGATTTGTTTGCGTCAAGAATGACATTTCACCACTCTCCATCGTGGCTAAAGGATTAGAATAGAAATCGTATTGGGACATTTATATTGGACAATTTAACCACTACAGAATCAGCGTGACTGTTGTATTCATACATTCCTAGATCCACACTGACTCCTTGAATAATGTTTCGGAACATAACTCTGCCATAACAAAAACCCTCTGTGGATGAGATTGCCCACCCCTGTTGACAACAGCTAAATTGTATGATTAGGGCTAAACATGTGAACATGACAATTAGTTAACATTGAACTGCTGACCAACTGAGAATGTATCCTTGCTGCCTGGGGGTGCAGAGCTCGGGGGTTGCAGGAGAATAGCTTGTGTCGATGGACCCTGGGTGTCTGGGGGGTGTAGGGCTCTGAGGTTGTGGCTTCACTATTCGAGCATGCAGTCCGTAGGTTCAGTAATGTCCTCTGAAAATGATAAATATGTTTGTTTTGATAATGTAAAGTCAATACTCTGGCTAAGGCTTCTGGATCGAATCCCCGAGCTGACAAGGTAAAAATCTGTTGTTCTGCCCCTGAGCAAGGAAGTTAACAAACTGTTCCCCGGGTGCCGAAGACTATGTCGATTAAGGCAGCCCTCCGCACCTCTCTGATAAAGAGGGGTTGAGTAAAATGCAGAAGACACATTTCAGTTTAATGATTTCAGTTGTACAACTGAATAGGTGTCCCCCTTTCCCTTTCTCTACCATCAAACATGTAGGTAAGTCCACGGCGTTGGCCTTCCATGGATGTTTATATGACAAGTTGTCAACCCTGTTTCACGTCTCACACAGTGATCACTCTCACATGCTACGCTAGATAGTAATTTAGCTGTGCTAGATAGTAATTTAGCTGTGCTAGATAGCAATTTAGCTGTGCTAGATAGCAATTTAGCCGTGCTAGATAGTAATTTAGCTGTGCTAGATAGTAATTTAGCTGTGCTAGATAGTAATTTAGTTGTTCTAGTTAGTAATTTAGCTGTGCTAGATTGTAATTTAGCTATGCTAGATAGTAATTTAGCTGTGCTAGATAGTAATTTAGCTACGCTAGATAGTAATTTAGCTGTGCTAGATAGTAATTAGGTGTGCTAGATAGTAATTTAGCTGTGCTAGATAGTAATTTAGCTGTGCTAGATAGTAATTTAGCTGTGCTAGATAGTAATTTAGCTGTTCTAGTTAGTAATTTAGCTGTGCTAGATTGTAATTTAGCTATGCTAGATAGTAATTTAGCTGTGCTAGATAGTAATTTAGCTATGCTAGATAGTAATTTAGCTGTGCTAGATAGTAATTAGGTGTGCTAGATAGTAATTTAGCTATGCTAGATAGTAATTTAGCTATGCTAGATAGTAATTTGACTAAAACAATGTATTACTGTGCTGATCATCACTGCTCAGGCGTCATCATGGTCTTTTATCTTTTTATATTCTTGTTTGAGTTCCTTAATTTTTTCCTTGCACTGTTTTGCTGCCCGATGGACTCCCATCTCGGCTAATGTATCCAATATTTGCTCAAAAGCACTTGGACATCACCAACTGACCAATTTGCTGCTTCCGTTATTCCGTTTCAGCTTCAGAGTTATTCATTAGTGTAGCTGTACCAAGTTCTGTCCGTCAGATTGACATTATCTCATCAAAATGGCTCCAGTGACTCCTGCATGAGTATTAACAACATACTGTAACACCACTGCGTGAGACCAATCATTGAGTATGTCTATTTGTAACCAAACCAACCTGCCTACTTGATTCGAGGTCAGTACCAGATATTAAACGAGGCTGGATATCCCACTTGGTTCCAGGTATCAATCAAGGGGGCCATGGGGGGGGGGCCATGGGGGGGCCATGGGCAAATGGAAATGAAATAGGAAGCTGGATGTTTATGCCTCGGCTCGGCACGGCACAGCCCTGCAGTCTGAAAACACCATAATGGTCAATTCTAACCCTGCGTTAGGCCATGATGAGGGAAGGTGCCAGAACAGCACAATCTCACCACCATATCGCTCACTCCATTTCACTCTGTCTTTATTCTTGTTCTATTTCTTGTCTCTCTCTTGCTCATTTTATGTTTTGCTCTGGCTCTGTCTCTCTCTCTCTCTCTCTTTCAAATCAAATCAAAGTTTATTTGTCATGTGCGCCGAATACAACAGGTGTAGACCTTACATTGAAATGCTTACTTACAGGCTCTAACCAATAGTGCAAAAAAGGTGTTAGGTGAACAATAGGTAAGTAAAGAAAAAAAAAGAAAAAAAAAAGACAGGCTATATACAGTAGTGAGGCTATAAAAGTAGCGAGGCTACATACAGACACAAGTTAGTCAGGCTGATTGAGGTAGTATGTACATGTAGACATGGTTAAAGTGACTATGCATATATGATAAACAGAGAGTAGCAACAGCATAAAAAGAGGGTTTGGGGGGGGGTTGGGGGGGCACACAATGCAAATAGTCCGGGTAGCCCTTTGATTACCAGCTGGGGTCTTTGACAATTTTTAGGGCCTTCCTCTGACACCGCCTGGTGTAGAGGTCCTGGATGGCAGGCAGCTTAGCCCCAGTGATGTACTGGGCCGTACACACTACCCTCTGAAGTGCCTTGAGGTCAGAGGCCGAGCAATTGCCGTATCAGGCAGTGATGCAACCGGTCAGGATGCTCTTGATGTTGCAGCTGTAGAACCTTTTGAGGATCTCAGGACCCATGCCAAATCTTTTTAGTTTCCTGAGGGGGAATAGGCTTTGTCGTGCCCTCTTCACCACTGTCTTGGTGTGTTTGGACCATTCTAGTCTGTTGTTGATGTGGACACCGAGGAACTTGAAGCTCTCAACCTGCTCCACTACAGCCCCGTCGATGAGAATGGGGGTGTGCTCGATCCTCCTTTTCCTGTAGTCCACAATCATCTCCTTAGTCTTGGCTATGTTGAGGGATAGGTTGTTATTCTGGCACCACACGGCCAGGTCTCTGACCTCCTCCCTATAGGCTGTCTCATCATTGTCTGTGATCAGGCCTACCACTGTTGTGTCGTCTGCAATAATGATGGTGTTGGAGTCGTGCCTGGCCATGCAGTCGTGGGTGAACAGGGAGTACAGGAGGGGACTGAGCATGCACCCCTGTGGAGCTCCAGTGTTGAGGATCAGCATGGCAGATGTGTTTCTACCTACCCTCACCACCTGGGGAAGTCCAGGATCCAGTTGCAGAGGGAGGTGTTTAGTCCCAGTTAGTTTCACTCATTCTCTCTCTCTCTCTCCTGCTCTCTCTCTCTTGCTTGATCTGTCTGTATCCCCTCTCTCACTCTCAATTCAGTTTTTAATTTAAAGACTTCATTGGTATGGGAAACATATGTTAACATTGTCAAGCAAGTGAAATAGATAAACAAATGTGAAATAAACAGTAAAAAATGTACTGTAAACATTACAGTCCCAAAAGTTCCAAATTAATAAAGTCATTTCAAATGTCATATTATGTCTATATACATTGTTGTAATAATATGCAAATAGTTAAAGTGAAAAAGTGAAAATAAATAAACATAAATATGGGTTGTATTTACAATGGTGTTTGCTCTTCACTGCTTGCCCTTTTCTTGTGGCAACAGGTCACACATCTTGCTGCTGTGATGGCACACTGTGGTATTTCACCCAGTAGATATGGGAGTTTATCAAAATTGGGTTTGTTTTCAAATTACTTGTGGATCTGTGTACTCTGAGGGAAAAATGTATCTCTAATATGGTCATACATTTGGCAGGAAGTTAGGAAGTGCAGCTCAGTTCCAACTCAATTGGTCGGCACTGTGCAAACAGCCTGTCTTCTCTTGAGAGCCAAGTCTGCCTACGGCGGCCTTTCTCAATAGCAAGGCTATGCTCACTGAGTCTGCACATAGTCAAAGATTCCTTAATTTTGGGTCAGTCACAGTGGTCAGGTATTCTGCCACTGTGTACTCTCTGTTTAGGGCCAAATAGCATTCTCGTTTGCTCAGTTTTTTTTGTTGTTAATTCTTTCCAATATGTCAAGTAATTACCTTTTTGTTTTCTCATGATTTGGTTGGGTCTAATTGTGTTGCTGTCCTGGGGCTCTGTGGGGTCTGTTTGTGTTTGTGAACTTGTCCCCAGAACCAGCTTGCTTAAGGGACTCTTCTCCAAGTTTATTTCTCTGTAGTTGATTGCTTTGTTATGGAAAGTTTGGGAATTGCTTCCTTTTAGGTGGTTGTAGAATTTAGCGGCTCTTTTCTGGATTTTGATAATGAGCAGGTATCGGCCTAATTCTGCTCTGCATGCATTATTTGATGTTTTACGTTGCACCCTCGGGATATTTTTGCAGAATTCTGCATGCAGAGTCTCAATTTGTTGTTTGTCCCATTTTGTGAATTCTTGGTTGGTGAGCGGACCCCAGACTTCACAGCCATTAAGGGCAATGGGTTCTTTAACTGATTCAAGTATTTTTTGCCAGATCCTAATTTGTATGTAAAATGTTATGTTCCTTCTGATGGCGAAGAAGGCCCTTCTTGCCTTGTCTCTCAGCTCATTAACAGCTTTGTGGAAGTTACCTGTGGCGCTGTCAAGATGGAATTTGTATTTGTGGTCCTGGCGACTGAACCTTTTTTGGAACACCATTATTTTTGTCTTACTGAGATTGACTGTCAGGTCTGACTGAATCTTTGGCTCACCATTTTTGTAACTAACAAAAATGTAAATGCAACATGTGACAATTTTTATTGAAATAAAGGTATTAGGCCCTAATCTATGGATTTCATATGACTGGGAATACAGATATGCATCTGTTGGTCACAGTTACCTTAAAAGAAAGCAGGGGCGTGGATCTGAAAACCAGTCAGTATCTTGTGTGACCACCGTTTGCATCATGCAGCGTGACACATCTCCTTCGCATAGAGTTGATCAGGCTGTTGATTGTGGCCTGTGGAATGTTGTCCCATTCCACTTCAATGGATTCATAAAGTTTCTGGATATTGGCAGGAACTGGAACACGCTGTCGTACACTTCGATCCAGAGCATCTCAAACATGCTCAATGGGTGAGATGTCTGGTGATTATATAGACCATGGAAGAACTGGGACATTTTCAGCTTCCAGGAAATGTGTACAGATCCTTGTGACATGGGGCCGTGCATTATCATGCTGAAACCTGAGGTGATGGCGTCAGATGAATGGCACGACAATGGGCCTTAGGATCTCTTCACAGTGTCTCTGTGCTTTCAAATTGCCATCGATAAAATGCAATTGTGTTTGTTGTCTGTACCGTAAACCTGCCCATATCATAACCCAGCCGCCAACATGGAGCACTCTGTTCACAACATTGATACCAGCAAACCGCTCAACCACATGTGGTTTGCGGTTGTGAGGCTGGATGGACGTACTACCAAATGAAGTTGGAGGCGGCTTAAGATAGAGAAATTAACATTCAATTATCTGGCAACAGCTCTTCCTGCAGTCAGCATGCCAATTGCACATCTGTGACATTGTTTTGAGTGACAATACTGCACATTTTAGAGTGGCCTTTTATTGTCCCCAGCACAAGTTGCACCTCTGTAATGATCATGTGGTTTAATCAGCTTCTTGACATGCCACACTGTTCAGGTGGATGGATTATCTTGGCAAAGAAAAAATGCTCACTAACAGGATGTAAACAAAATTGTGTGCAACGTTATAGAGGAATACATTTTTTGAGCATATGGAACATTTCTGGGATCTTTTTCTTTAACTCATGAAACATGGGACCAGCACTTTACATGTTGCGTTTATATTGTTGTTCAGTGTATTTCCCTTTTTGAATGCACCTCATGTCTGTGACTGAATACACCCAGCCATTCATGGTCACCTTGAGACAGGCTTACATAACAGCAGAACAACACTACAACGACGTTGTTCTTCTCTCCAAGTAGAGCACCTGCAGTGCAACTGGCTATTGCGCGACTGTGACTCTGTACTGACTGTAACTGAGGCTACAATGCAGCGCACATGACTCTTTCTGTCTCTGTCTCTCTCTGTCTCTCTATACTTCTCTCTCTCTCTCTGCCTCTATACTCCCTCCCCCCTCTGCCTCTCTCTCTCTCTCTTTCTCTGCCTCTTTACACTTCTCTCTCTTTCTCTCTGCCTCTCTATACTTCTCTCTCTCTCTCTGCCTCTATACTTCTCTCTCTCTCTCTATACTTCTCTCTCTGCCTCTATACTTCTCTGCCTCTCTCTCTATACTTCTCTCTTTCCACACCTCTCTCTCTCCATCAGCCTCTCTATAGTTCTCTCTCTCTGTATGAAATATACACTATAATAAAATAATAAATAATAAAAAAATAACAACAATATAACGCTAACAGTCAATAGTAGAAATAAAATATTACTACCACCACCACCATCATTAAACTGCTATCACTACCACCCCCCCTACTAGCCGTACCGCTACTATTTTGAATAATAATCACAACAATAGTAATAATAGATAATAACAATAATAGAAATAACAATATTACCACTAATAATAATAGTAATAACAATTACACTAATAATAAGTTACTGTTTACAATTCAGATGTTATTATTCAGTGTCCCTCAGGCTATGGCAGGCAAATACAGATTTGGCTGCAAGAGGAGCCATTGCTCCTTCGCGCATGAGTATTTTTTCCCCCTCTGTGTTTAATAAGTAAACATTTTGAATAAATGTATTAATTTCTGTGAATAATGAATCTCTTGGTGAAGAATATTTCTCACAGTAAAGGAGGAAGTTAATCTCTGTTTCTACCTCCCCTGTCGTGCAGTGACCACATGAACACTCCTCTTTGGGTAGCCATGTCGTTTTATGTCTGCCGGTTTCTATTGCCAATCGGTGGTCACTCAGCCTGTACTTGGTAAGGATCTGTCTCTGCTTTGTATCTCTGACAAAGTAGAGAGAATCAGCCAATTAATATTCTCTGTTTCGGGCCAGATAGCAATTTAGTCGGCTTTGGGATTTTGTTTTGTTTTTACAATGTTGTTAATATGAGTTCTTTGATTGGTTGATTTTGTTGTTTTGAATTCTTTCTTTTGAAGCAGTGCTGGTGTCAGCTTGGTTGTTTAGGTCCAACACCAGCTGATTGAGAGGGCTCGTTTCTGGGCTCAGCTTTTGGGATTGAAGTGCTTTAAATTAGAGACTTTTGGTGTGACTTTTGGTGAATTTTGGTGTAGCCCAACTTTTCTGTATTTTCATTACCACTGGAAAGCGGCCTAATTCTGCCATACATGCATCAGTTGGTGTGTTTCATAATTCTGCATGTTGGGCTTCATTTGGATGTTGGTCCCACATTTTAATGTCCAGTTTATAATCTTCACTTTCGTAAAGAGCTATTGGTTGGATTACACTGTCAAATATTTGGCTGACAAGGTAGGGGTGGTATACAGAACATAGCCCTGCTTGGTAAAATACCAAGTCCATATTATGGAAAGAACAGCTCAAATAAACAAAGAGAAACAACAGTCCATCATTACTTTAAGACATGAACCATTAAGCGCTATGATGAAACTGGCTCTCATGAGGACCGCCACAGGAAAGGAAGACCCAGAGTTACCTCTGCTGCAAAGGATAAGATTGTTAGAGTTAACTGCACCTCAGATTGCAGCCCAAATAAATGCTTCACAGAGTTCAAGTAACATACACATCTCAACATCAACTGTTCAGAGGAGACTGCATTAATCAGGCCTTCACGGTTGAATTGCTGCAAAGAAACCACTACTAAAGGACACCAATAAGAAGAAAAGACTTGCTTGGGCCAAGAAACATGAGCAATTGACATTAGACTGGTGGAAATTGGCCCTTTGGTCTGATGAGTACAAATTAGAGATTTTTGGTTCAAACCAGATGTCTTTGTGAGACACAGAATAGGTGAACGGATGATCTCCATATGTGTGGTTCTCTCCGTAAAGAATGGAGGAGGAGGTGTTATGGTGTGGGGGTGCTTTGTTGCTGACACTGTCTGTTATTTATTTAGAATTCAAGGCACATTTAACCAACATGACATCCACAGCATTCTGCAGCGATACGCCATCCCATCTGTTTTGTTCTTAGTGGGACTATCATTTGTTTTTCAACAAGACAATAACCCAAAACACACCTTCATGCTGTGTAAGGGCTATTTGACCAAGAAGGAGAGTGATGGAGTGCTGCATCAGATGACCTGAACTCCACAACCACCCGACCTCAACCCAATTGAGATGGTTTTGGATGAGTTGGACCGTAGAGTGAAGGAAAAGCAGCAAACAAGTGCTAAGCATAAGTGATAAAGCCTTCAAGACTGTTGGAATAGTTGGAAAAGCATTCCAGATGAAGCTAGTTGAGAGAATACCAAGACCGTACAAAGCTGTCATCAAGGGTGGTGACTTTGAAGAAATATATTATATGTTTTGAATTGTTTAACACTTTTTTGGTTACTACATGATTCCATATGTAATATTTCATAGTTTGATGTCTTTACTATTGTTCTACAATGTAGAAAATAGTAACAATAAAGAGAATGATTAGCTGTGTCTGTCATGTTGTATAATGATGTGAGAAAGGTGCAGGAATACAAAATGTTATTTTTGTATTTCTCTACCCAAAATCGCATACGTCATGAACATGACGGGACGAAGCCCAAAACAAACACGTATATATAGTGGCTTGCAGCAAATACAGCTGCAAGTCTCTTGGGGTATGTCTCTATAAGCTTGGCACATCTAGCCACTGGGATTTTTTTCCCATTCTTCAAGGCAAAATTGCTCCAGCTCCTTCAAGTTGGATGGGTTCCACTGGTGTAGAGCAATCTTTAAGTCATACCACAGATTCTCAATTGGATTGAGGTCTTGGCTTTGACTAGGCCAATCCAAAACATTTAAATGTTTCCCCTTTAACCACTCGAGTGTTAATTTAGCAGTATGTTTATTGTCATTGTCCTGCTGGAAGGTGAACCTCTGTCCCAGTTTCAAATCTCTGGAAGACTGAAACAGGCTTCCCTCAAGAATTTCACTGTATTTAGCGCCATCCATCATTCCTTCAATTCTGACCAGTTTCCCAGTCCCTGCCGATGAAAAACATCCCCACAGCATGATGCTCCCACCACCATGCAGGGATTGTGTTCTCGGGGTGATGAGAGGTGTTGGGTTTGCACCAGACATAGCTCTTTCCTTGATGGCCAAAAAGCTCAATTTTAGTCTCATCTGACCAGAGTACCTTATTCCATATGTTTGGGGAGTCTCCCACATGCCTTTTGGCGAACACCAAACGTGTTTGCTTACTTTTTTCTTTAAGCAATTGCTTTTTTCTGTCCACTCTTCCATAAAGCCCAGCTCTGTGGAGTGTACGGCTTAAAGTGGGCGTATGGACTGATACTCCAATCTCCGCTGTGGAGCTTTGCAGCTCCTTCAGGGTTATCTTTGGTCTCTTTGTTGCCTCTCTGATTAATGCCCTCCTTGCCTGGTCTGTGAGTTTTGTGGGCGGCCCTCTCTTGGCAGGTTTGTTGTGGTGCCATATTCTTTCATTTTTTTAATAATGGATTTAATGGTGCTCCGTGGTATGTTCAAAGTTACAGATATTTTTTATAACCCAACCCTGATCTGTACTTCTCCACAACTTTATCCCTGACCTGTTTGGAGAGCTCCTTGGTCTTCATGGTGCCGCTTGCTTGGTGGAGCCCCTTGCTTAGTGATGTTGCAGACTATGGGTGTCACGTCCTGACCAGTAAAGGGGTTATTTGTTATTATAGTTTGGTCAGGACGTGGCAGGGGGTATTTGTTTAGAGTGTTTCGAGGTTTGTTGGGCTATGTGTTTAGGTAGAGGGGTGTTTGTTTGGAGTGTTCCGGGGTTTTTGGTTATGTTCTATGTTAGTATCTTTATATGTTCTGGTCTAGTCTTTTTAGTTCTATGTTTAGGGTTATTGGATGGACCTTCAATTGGAGGCAGCTGTTCCTTGTTGCCTCTGATTGAAGGTCCTATATAGAGGGGTGGGTTTTGTGGGAAGTTGTTTTTGCACTGCTCTGTTAGCCTGCAATACTGTTTGTTCGTTCGTTCGTTTTCTTGTTTTGTTTTTTGTACGTGTTCTAATAAAAGTTAATATGAGCACTCAACCCGCTACGCCTTGGTCCACTATATACGACGGCCGTTACAATGGGGCCTTTCAGAACAGGTGTACATATACTGAGATCATGTGACAGATCATGTGACACTTAGATTGCACACATGTGGACTTTATTTAACTAATTATGTGACTTCTGAAGGTAATTGGTTGCACCAGATCTTATTTAGGGGCTTCATAGCAAAGGGGGTGAATACATATGCACGCACCACTTTTCCATTTTTTTATTTAAATTTTTTTGAAACAAGTAATTTTTTCATTTCACTTCACCAATTTGGATTATTTTGTGTATGTCCATTACATAAAATCCAAATAAAAATCTATTTAAATTACAGGTTGTAATGCAATAAAATAGGAAAAATGCCAAGGGGGATGAATACTTTTGCAAGGCACTGTACATACACATTGTCCTATCATTACACATATTCTTATTATTAGAATTCCAGTGCCAATAAAATAAAGAATAGTTGTAAACAAATCAATTAGAATTGAATAAGTACAATGCAGATATGCAATCTGCAACCTCTTGTAGGTATGTGTTTCTTATGTGTGTGTGAGTGTGTGAGTGAGTCTGTATTAAAGGCTCTGTCCAGTCCTGTGGGCTGCGTATTAGATGCAGTAGTTGGCAGACCTCTCCAATCTCTGATGGTTCTAGATGTCTTTTGCCAGACTTTACCTCAGCATATGTAGGCTGATAATCTGAATGAGACATGGTGTGGACTGCATCATGTGGTGTACTTTCTGAAGGACAGTGTTCTGCCCGACCCTAGAGTAGTGGTCAGTGCTGTGTTGTGAGGGGCCGGGTCTAGTAGAGCTGTGTTGTGATGGGCCGGGTCTAGTAGAGCTGTGTTGTTATGGGCCGGGTCTAGTAGAGCTGTGTTGTGATGGGCCTGGTCTAGTAGAGCTGTGTTGTGATGGGCCAGGTCTAGTAGAGCTGTGTTGTGATGGGCCGGGTCTAGTAGAGCTGTGTTGTTATGGGCCGGGTCTAGTAGAGCTGTGTTGTGATGGGCCGGGTCTAGTAGAGCTGTGTTGTGAGGGATCCGGGTCTAGTAGAGCTGTGTTGTGATGGGCCGGGTCTAGTAGAGCTGTGTTGTGATGGGCCGGGTCTAGTAGAGCTGTGTTGTGATGGACCGGGTCTAGTAGAGCTGTGTTGTGATGGGCCTGGTCTAGTAGAGCTGTGTTGTTATGGGCCAGGTCTAGTAGAGCTGTGTTGTTATGGGCCGGGTCTAGTAGAGCTGTGTTGTGATGGGCCGGGTCTAGTAGAGCTGTGTTGTGAGGGATCCGGGTCTAGTAGAGCTGTGTTGTGATGGGCCGGGTCTAGTAGAGCTGTGTTGTGATGGGCCGGGTCTAGTAGAGCTGTGTTGTGAGGGATCCGGGTCTAGTAGAGCTGTGTTGTGATGGGCCGGGTCTAGTAGAACTATTTTGTGATTGGCTGGGTCTGGTCGTGCTGTCCTGAGGCGGGTCTGGTCTGGTAAATCTGTGCTGTGTTTGGCCTGGTCTAGTAGAGCTGTGCTGTAATAAGTTGTGTCTGGCTTTTCTTTCCGGGGGATGGTGGGGGTACTGTTCTTTCAGAATCTGGAGCGGGGGGCAACTGCTCCTGGGGTGTTAGTCCCTGCCAAGTGTTGCATCCTTAAGGTCCTTAGCAAAGGTTCTGACACTGTCCTGATCAAGACGTACTTTAAGGTATAAGTGTTGACATGTCAGAGTGGGATGGTGAACCATCCTGACTTTGAGCAGTGAGTCACAGTCCACAGCGATCTGTTGATTTATTTTGTCCATGAACTGTCCTGGGAAATCTTTTCTTGGTAGGAAGGTGGACACGACTATATTGGTTGTTGGGAACATAGCTTGTGCCCGTCTCACTGCCCCAGATTAATGTCCACCTTTGGCACGAAGGTTGTTTGAGCCAGTGTGGATGAAGATGTTGTTAGGGGTGTCAGTCCTCGTCTGACTGAGTAGCTGCATTTCACTGTCAGTTGTAGGACAACAGAACTTATACACCTGGTGTCTAGGGAATAATCTTTCCTGCACTAAGAACTTCCCATTTGAATCGATAAGGATTGCTGTTGTATGTGGTTGTCTGGGCGAAGCAGACTGGGAGGCTGGAGCAGACTAGGAAGCTGGTAGGTTGCCCTGGGCTGGAGCAGACTGTGCTGGAGCAGACTGGGAGGCTGGTAGGTTGAACTGGGCTGGAGCAGACTGGGAGGCTGGTAGGTTGCCCTGGGCTGGAGCAGACTGTGCTGGAGCAGACTGGGAGGCTGGTAGGTTGACCTGGGCTGGAGCAGACTGTGCTGGAGCAGACTGGGAGGCTGGTAGGTTGAACTGGGCTGGAGCAGACTGGGAGGCTGGTAGGTTGCTCTGGGCTGGAGCAGACTGTGCTGGAGCAGACTTGGAGGCTGGTATGTTGACCTGGGCTGGAGCAGACTGGGAGGCTGGTATGTTGACCTGTGCTGGAGCAGACTGGGAGGCTGGTAGGTTGACCTGGGCTGGAGCAGACTGTGCTGGAGCAGACTGGGAGGCTGGTATGTTGCCCTGGGCTGGAGCAGACTGTGCTGGAGCAGACTGGGAGGCTGGTAGGTTGAACTGGGCTGGAGCAGACTGGGAGGCTGGTAGGTTGCCCTGGGCTGGAGCAGACTGTGCTGGAGCAGACTGGGAGGCTGGTAGGTTGACCTGGGCTGGAGCAGACTGTGCTGGAGCAGACTGGGAGGCTGGTAGGTTGAACTGGGCTGGAGCAGACTGGGAGGCTGGTAGGTTGCTCTGGGCTGGAGCAGACTGTGCTGGAGCAGACTTGGAGGCTGGTATGTTGACCTGGGCTGGAGCAGACTGGGAGGCTGGTATGTTGACCTGTGCTGGAGCAGACTGGGAGGCTGGTAGGTTGACCTGGGCTGGAGCAGACTGTGCTGGAGCAGACTGGGAGGCTGGTATGTTGCCCTGGGCTGGAGCAGACTGTGCTGGAGCAGACTTGGAGGCTGGTATGTTGACCTGGGCTGGAGCAGACTTTGCTGGAGCAGACTGGGAGGCTGGTATGTTGACCTGGGCTGGAGCAGACTGTGCTGGAGCAGACTGGGTGGCTGGTATGTTGACCTGGGCTGGAGCAGACTGGGAGGCTGGTAGGTTGCCCTGGGCTGGAGCAGACTGTGCTGGAGCAGACTGGGAGGCTGGTAGGTTGACCTGGGCTGGAGCAGACTGTGCTGGAGCAGACTGGGAGGCTGGTAGGTTGAACTGGGCTGGAGCAGACTGGGAGGCTGGTAGGTTGCTCTGGGCTGGAGCAGACTGTGCTGGAGCAGACTTGGAGGCTGGTATGTTGACCTGGGCTGGAGCAGACTGGGAGGCTGGTATGTTGACCTGTGCTGGAGCAGACTGGGAGGCTGGTAGGTTGACCTGGGCTGGAGCAGACTGTGCTGGAGCAGACTGGGAGGCTGGTATGTTGCCCTGGGCTGGAGCAGACTGTGCTGGAGCAGACTGGGAGGCTGGTAGGTTGAACTGGGCTGGAGCAGACTGGGAGGCTGGTAGGTTGCCCTGGGCTGGAGCAGACTGTGCTGGAGCAGACTGGGAGGCTGGTAGGTTGACCTGGGCTGGAGCAGACTGTGCTGGAGCAGACTGGGAGGCTGGTAGGTTGAACTGGGCTGGAGCAGACTGGGAGGCTGGTAGGTTGCTCTGGGCTGGAGCAGACTGTGCTGGAGCAGACTTGGAGGCTGGTATGTTGACCTGGGCTGGAGCAGACTGGGAGGCTGGTATGTTGACCTGTGCTGGAGCAGACTGGGAGGCTGGTAGGTTGACCTGGGCTGGAGCAGACTGTGCTGGAGCAGACTGGGAGGCTGGTATGTTGCCCTGGGCTGGAGCAGACTGTGCTGGAGCAGACTTGGAGGCTGGTATGTTGACCTGGGCTGGAGCAGACTTTGCTGGAGCAGACTGGGAGGCTGGTATGTTGACCTGGGCTGGAGCAGACTGTGCTGGAGCAGACTGGGAGGCTGGTATGTTGACCTGGGCTGGAGCAGACTGGGAGGCTGGTAGGTTGCCCTGGGCTGGAGCAGACTGTGCTGGAGCAGACTGGGAGGCTGGTAGGTTGACCTGGGCTGGAGCAGACTGTGCTGGAGCAGACTGGGAGGCTGGTAGGTTGAACTGGGCTGGAGCAGACTGGGAGGCTGGTAGGTTGCTCTGGGCTGGAGCAGACTGTGCTGGAGCAGACTTGGAGGCTGGTATGTTGACCTGGGCTGGAGCAGACTGGGGGGCTGGTAAGTTGACCTGGGCTGGAGCAGACTGTGCTGGAGCAGACTGGGAGGCTGGTATGTTGACCTGGGCTGGAGCAGACTGGGAGGCTGGTAGGTTGAACTGGACTGGAGCAGACTGTGCTGGAGCAGACTGGGAGGCTGGTATGTTGATCTGGGCTGGAGCAGACTGGGTGGCTGGTAGGTTGAACTGGGCTGGAGCAGACTGTGCTGGAGAAGACTGGGTGGCTGGTAGGTTGAACTGGACTGGAGCAGACTGGGAGGCTGGTAGGTTGAACTGGGCTGGAGCAGACTGTGCTGGAGCAGACTGGGTGGCTGGTAGGTTGACCTGGGCTGGAGCAGACTGTGCTGGAGCAGACTGGGAGGCTAGTAGGTTGAACTGGGCTGGAGCAGACTGGGAGGCTGGTAGGTTGAACTGGGCTGGAGCTGACTGGGAGGCTGGTAAGTTGCCCTGGGCTGGAGCAGACTGTGCTGGAGCAGACTGGGTGGCTGGTAGGTTGAACTGGACTGGAGCAGACAGGGAGGCTGGTAGGTTGACCTGGGCTGGAGCAGACTGGGAGGCTGGAAGGTTGATCCAGTCTCGAGAAGACTGGAAGGCTGGTGCAGTGTCATCAGGCTGTGTGGTGGAAGCCATGCTGGTCTCAGGTTCTGCCTGTGTTGTACCAATCTGGTGGACATGTTCTCTAGATGCAGAGGACATAATGATTAGCTGCTGGTTGAGGGTGTCAATGTACCTCTCTCTTTGTTCTAGCTCCTCTCTTGTTGTGCTCAGGTGGTCTCTGAGGTCATCATTTGTCTGATTCAGTTTGTCCATTCTGCTTTCTAATTTAGCAATAGATGCTCTGCTCTCCTCCCTGAACTGTTTCATCTCTTCTTTAGTTTCTGGACAGTGTCATCCTCTTGGCTCTTGTTCTCTCTGAGTTCTATGACCTCTGCTTCAACTAGAGAGAGGGTGTTGTGGAAACGTTGCAAAGCAGGTGTTCTTGGTGTTGTACTCTCTCTCTCTCTCTCTCTCTCTCTCTCCTCTCTCTCTCTCTCTCTCTCTCTCTCTCTCTCTCTCTCTCTCTCTCTCTCTCTCTCTCTCTCTCTCTCTCTCTCTCTCTCTCTCTCTCTCTCTCTCTCTCTCTCTCTCTCTCTCTCTCTCTCTCTCTCTCTCTCTCTCTCTCTCTCTCTCTCTCTCTCTCATTAGCATCACAGTAATGGTAATGTGATGGCTATCATTCTGCAGTAGGCTCACCATTCTGCCAAAGGGTTCGTGTGATGGAGACACCTGCCAGCTGACTCACTAACGCACACACACACAAACAAACACGAACACACACAAGAAACACAGAGGTCGTATTCGTGACATGACTCAGCACACACACAGAGACCTCCGGGGTATAGTATCTAATGAGAAGGTTACTCTTCTAAAGCCGTGGTACAGGGTTACGATAACAAGCTAAGAGTGTATGTTTGGCCTCTCACATCCTCACACATCTCCTCTGTTGTCCTTATCAGCTACGACTGGGCTTCGAAGCAGAGCAGAAGAGCTACAATTCATGTTTACACAGCTATCTTCAGTAGAAGAGAGAGAGATGGAGGTAGAGAGAGTGTAGGTGGTAGAGAGAGAGGGGGAGGTGGGGGGAAGGAAGAGAGAGAGGGTGGGGTGTAGAGAGCGATAGAAAGCAATGGAATGAAAGGGGTTTAGAGAGAATGAATGAGAGAGAGAGATGGGGAGAGTAAAGGAGTGAAAGGGGTTAAGAGAGAGCTGGAGTGATCAAGAGATGAGGTAAGTGGTTTCTTCATGTGAGAGCATCAAGGTGTCTTAAACATTGTCCTCACGTCAAAGCCTATGGAGATTAGCCTTTTATATACACTCAACTGTAGCTTGTCAGCAGTACATCTGGAGCGGTTCTCTCTCCTATCCAACCCTGGAAGGAAAATAACAGAGTATACAAACACTTTGATGTCAGGAAATGTGACAGGCTAACATATAAGAATATAAGAGATGTGAAAAGTCTTCATCTTGCCATATCTCCACTTTTTACTACAACATCGTGCAATTACGGCCAAATATACATTACCATTCAAACGTTTGGGGTCACTTCGAAATGTCCTTTTTTGTTTTTTAGAAAAGCACATTTTCTGTCCATTAAAATAACATGAAATTGATCAGTGTATACATTGTTAATGTTGTAAATAACTATTGTAGTTGGAAACGGCTGATTTGTTATGGATTATCTACATAGGTGTACAGAGGCCCATTATCAGCAACCATCACCCCTGTGTTACAATGGCATGTTGTGTTAGCTTATCCAAGTTAAGCATTTTAACCTCTCTAGGGCTAGGCGGGACGAATTCGTCCCACCTACGCAACAGCCAGTCTAATCCAGTGGCGCGATTTTAAAATACCTTAGAAATGCTATTACTTCAATTTCTCAAACATATGACTATTTTACAGCTATTTAAAGACAAGACTCTCGTTAATCTAACCACACTGTCCGATTTCAAAAAGGCTTTACAACGAAAGCAAAACATTAGATTATGTCAGCAGAGTACCCAGCCAGAAATAATCAGACACCCATTTTTCAAGCTAGCATATAATGTCACAAAAACCCAAACCACAGCTAAATGCAGCACTAACCTTTGATGATCTTCATCAGATGACACACCTAGGACATTATGTTATACAATACATGCATGTTTTGTTCAATCAAGTTCATATTTATATCAAAAACCAGCTTTTTACATTGGCATGTGACGTTCAGAACTAGCATACCCCCCGCAAACTTCCGGGGAATTTACTAACAATTTACTAAATTACTCACGATAAACGTTCACAAAAAGCATAACAATTATTTTAAGAATTATAGATACAGAACTCCTCTATGCACTCGATATGTCCGATTTTAAAATAGCTTTTTGGTGAAAGCACATTTTGCAATATTCTAAGTACATAGCCCAGCCATCACGGGCTAGCTATTTAGACACCCGGCAAGTTTAGCACTCACCAATATCAGATTTACTATTACAAAAGTTTGATTACCTTTTGTTGTCTTCGTCAGAATGCACTCCCAGGACTGCTACTTCAATAACAAATGTTGGTTTGGTCCAAAATAATCCATCGTTATATCCGAATAGCGGCGTTTTGTTCGTGCGTTCCAGAAACTATCCGAAATGGTAAATCAGGGTCGTGCGCATGGCACAATTCGTGACAAAAAAAATCAAAATATTCCATTACCGTACTTCGAAGCATGTCAACCGCTGTTTAAAATCAATTTTTATGCCATTTTTCTCGTAAAAAAGCGATAATATTCCGACCGGGAATATCCTTTTAGGTAAACAGACAAAGGAAAAGAAAGCTTTCGGTCGACGTGGGCACGAGCCTGAGTCTCACAGTACTGTAACCAGCCACTACCCAAACGCGCTACTTTGTTTCAGCCAGAGCCTGCAAAGCCACAATTCAGCATTTTGCCGCCTTCTGAGAGTCCATGTGAGCCGTAGAAAGTGTCACGTAAGAGCAGAGATTCCCTGTAATTGATAGAGATAATCAACAAGGCCAAGAAATGGTCAGACAGGGTACTTCCTGTACAGAATCTTCTCAGGTTTTGACCTGCCATTTGAGTTCTGTTATACTCACAGACACCATTCAAACAGTTTTAGAAACTTTAGGGTATTTTCTATCCAAAGCCAATAATTATATGCATATTCTAGTTACTGGGCAGGAGTAGTAACCAGATTAAATCGGGTACGTTTTTTATCCAGCCGTGTCAATACTGCCCCCTAGCCCTAACAGGTTAAAAGGCTAATTGATCATTAGAAAACCCTTTTGCAATTATGTTAGCACAGCTGAAAAGTGTTGTCTGCTTAAAGAAGCAATAAAACTGGCCTTCTTTGGACTAGTTGATTATCTCGAGCATCAACAGATGCTCCAGCGCAAACTGGCTCTAACCAGAATAGAAAAAGGAGTGGGAGGCCCCGGTGCACAACTGAGCAAGCGGACAAGTACATTAAAGGGTCTAGTTTGAGAAACAGACGCCTCACTAGTCCTCAACTGGCAGCTTCATTAAATGGTACCCGCAAAACACCAGTCTCAACATCAACAGTGAAGAGGCGACTCCGGGTTGCTGGCCTTCTAGGCAGAGTTGCAAAGAAATATCTCAGACTGGCCAATAAAAATAAAAGATTAAGATGGGCAAAAGAACACAGACACTGGACAGAGGAACTCTGGCTAGAAGGCCAGCATCCCGGAGTCGCCTCTTCACTGTTGATGTTGATGAAGCTGCCAGTTGAGGACTTGTGAGGTGTCTGTTTCTCAAACTAGACCCCCTAATGCACTTGTCCTCTTGCTCAGTTGTGCACCGGAGCCTCCCACTCCTCTTTCTATTCTGGGCCAGTTTGCACTGTTCTGTGAAGGGAGTACAGTAGTACACAGCGTTGTACGAGATCTTCAGTTTCTTGGAAATTTCTCACATGGAATAGTTTTCATCTCTCAGAACAAGAATAGAGTTTCAGAAAAATGTACAAAAAATGTTCAGCCATTTTGAGCCTGTAATCGAACCCACAAATGCTGATGCTCGAGATACTCAACTAGTCTATAGAAGGAAGGTTTTATTGCTTCTTTAATCAGGACAACAGTTTTCATCTGTGCTAACATAATTGCAAAAGGGTTTTCTAATGATCAATTAGCCTTTTAAAAAGATAAACTTGGATTAGCTAACACAACGTGCCATTGGAACACAGGAGTGAGTGATGGTTGCTGATAATGGGCCCCTGTACACCTACGTAGATATTCCATTAAAAATCAGCTGTTTCCAATTACAATAGACATTTATATTTCTGTATGTCTGTATTTCTGATCAATTTGATGTAATTTGAATGGACAATAAATGTGCTTTTCTTTAAAAAAACAAGGACATTTCTAAGTGACCCCAAACTTTGAACAGTGGTGTATATTGTACGATAAAACACAGTATAAAAGCACAACAAGCCCCTCAACCGTTCAACCTAACATACACACATGAACACACACAAACATTGCAAACCCAACAGCTGAAACAATGCAAACAATTATCCATCCCCTACCTCCGTCTCTCTCTCTCTCTCTCTCTCCCTGTCTCTCTCTCCTCGTCTCGCTCTTCTCGCTCTCCCCCTTTTCTCTCTCTTTCTTTCTCTCTCTCTGAGAGTGTCTCTTTCTCTGTGCTGTGTTCACTCAATCTCTTCTTAATTAGGTCTGTTAATTGCTTCTTTAATGACTTATCTGGCCCTGCTGACTGACCGCTGGGAGAGAGGCCATGACTGGCTAGCAGCATGGGAGAATGCAGACAGCGACAGGGGAAACTGGCCAACAGCATGTGACCCTACATAGAGGATGGGAGAGGAGGGTAGGCCAAGCAACCACAGCTGTTCCTCCATAATTAAGCCAAATCTCCAGGCCTACTACTGTGTCCTGCCTGTGGCAGAATAAAAACATACACATTGGGGATTTTGTCCATCACACATTTCTTTACAAGAAACACACTTTGGTTGAGCTAAGGATGAGCTGGCATATAGTAATGTCCATCAGACATAGTCATGCATTGCACACTCTGATTCAGATGGGGGACATTGGATGGCTGTCATGTTAGCATCTCAGGTTCCAAGGCAATTACAATATTCGTACAATACAAATAAGAATGTTGTTGTGATGAAATGGTTGATGCCAACATAGAGGATAGACTGCCATAGTTTGTGAAACATGGTTTTGTCTATTTGGAAGGTTACAAGTATATCAAAAAGTTGATGAGTTATAGGTGATTCATTATAACACAAAAAAGTGATTATTCTGCTTTAGGTAAAGAGGGTTTGTGTGTCTATGTGTGTGTGAATGCATGTGTATGAGGGCATACTGTATAACTCCACCATCCGTTCTCCACCATGATTGTGATGCAGAGCATCGTTTCAGTTCTCATGGTCCGTATGGAGTTACAGAACCCTCACCACCATGACCTTTATCTTCTCTTCACTGTCACAACCAATCACGGCTCAGTATTAATCACACATCACAGCTGGAGGTCCAGCACATTGGACTGGGAAAAAGTGTTGACAGGGGTGAGAGAGAAAGAGAGAGAGAGAGAGAGAGAGAGAGAGAGAGCACACAAGAGACAGAGACAGAGACAGAAACAGAGAGAGACCGAGCAACATACATATGTCAAATATTTGCTGTAAACGGTTGACTTCTGAGGTGAGTCTCCCACTCTACAGGAGGCAGAGATTTTATATTTAAAAGTAGATTTTTAGAGATAACATTGATGCCACTATGTGGAAGCAGACACAACTATTTTAATATAACATACACTGAAATAGTTATCTTTGATTATCATTATCTTTAACACTAGAACTGTCATATGCCAATGGCCTATTTTGTAAACCCCCCACCAAAAAGCAACGCCCTACTACTTCCTTGACTTCCTAATTATTTGTATTTTACATTGCTCAGTTATCATATTTTTCTTAATCACAAACAGCAAAGTAAAAAGGAGGCTGTTTAGTTGTTTTTTCCCCCACCTACTCCTACCTCAACGGGCCAAGGCAATGTACTGTAGGACGTTGGGTCCCATTCCTCACTGAATGAATGACGTAAATGGATGAATGGAGATAGAAACTCAAATTGTCCATGTTACTTCACAATTGAATTGGAATGATCTGAATGATAAGGACTGTGAAGAGGGTGATTTCATTTAGAATAATAGAGTAATGATGATGAAGAATTGTGGCCGTTGTGGGCGGTCTAATTATTTTATTATGGAAGGCTGGAAATGGCAATCTCCCCTCGGCAACATTCAAATCAGACAATACAGGGTCCCATATAATCAATACAGGAATATTGTTTTCATATCTTTTCATGGGTCATGGATATATTTCCACTAATATTTCTTTATGCATGTAATTCTTTAAACTGTATTGTGTCTTCAAATAAAATATTGATAAGCACACACAAACACACACATGCAAATGCACACATACACACACAAACGATCAGAGATACAATTTCACACTATGGCTAGCTTACTCAATCACAGAAACAAACTAATTGAATCTCGGTTAAAAGAGAAGTAGCTCTTTCTTGTTTGGTCAATACCAACAGCATGGAATGGGAGTTTTGTCAAAACTAACAGCATGGAAGGGGAGTTTGGTCAATGCTAACAGCATGGAATGGGAGTTTGGCCAATGCTAACAGCATGGAATGGGAGTTTGGCCAATGCTAACAGCATGGAATGGGAGTTTGGTCAATGCTAACAGCATGGAATGGGAGTTTGGCCAATGCTAACAGCATGGAATGGGAGTTTGGTCAATTTTAACAACATGGTATGGGAGTTTGGTCAATGCTAACAGCATGGAACAGGAGTTTGGTCAATGCTAACAGCATGGAATGGGAGTTTGGCCAATGCTAACAGCATGGAATGGGAGTTTGGCCAATGCTAACAGCATGGAATGGGAGTTTGGTCAATGCTAACAGCATGGAATGGGAGTTTGGCCAATGCTAACAGCATGGAATGGGAGTTTGGTCAATACTAACAGCATGGAATGGGAGTTTGGTCAATGCTAACAGCATGGAATGGGAGTTTGGTCAATGCTAACAGCATGGAATGGGAGTTTGGTCAATGCTAACAGCATGGAGCGGGAGTTTGGTCAATACTAACAGCATGGAATGGGAGTTTGGCAAATGCTAACAGCATGGAATGGGAGTTTGGTCAATGCTAACAGCATGGAATGGGAGTTTGGTCAATGCTAACAGCATGGAGCGGGAGTTTGGTCAATACTAACAGCATGGAATGGGAGTTTGGCCAATGCTAACAGCATGGAATGGGAGTTTGGTCAATGCTAACAGCATGGAATGGGAGTTTGGTCAATGCTAACAGCATGGAATGGGAGTTTGGTCAATGCTAACAGCATGGAATGGGAGTTTGGTCAATGCTAACAGCATGGAACAGGAGTTTGGTCAATACTAACAACATGGAATGGGAGTATGGTCAATGCTAACGGCATGGAGCGGGAGTTTCGTCAATACTAACAACATGGAATGGGAGTTTGGTCAATACTAACAACATGGAATGGAAATTTGGCCAATGCTAACAGCATGGAATGGGAGTTTGGTCAATACTAACAACATGGAATGGAAGTTTTGTCAATGCTATCAGCATGGAGCGGGAGTTTGGTCAATACTAACAGCATGGAGCGGGAGTTTGGTCAATACTAACAACATGGAATGGAAGTTTGGTCAATGCTAACAGCATGGAGTGGGAGTTTGGTCAATACTAACAACATGGAATGGGAGTTTGGTCAATGCTAACAACATGGAATGGGAGTTTGGTCAATGCTAACAACATGGAATGGGAGTTTGGTCAATGCTAACAGCATGGAATGGGAGTTTGGTCAATGCTAACAGCATGGAGCGGGAGTTTGGTCAATACTAACAACATGGAATGGGAGTTTGGTCAATGCTAACAACATGGAATGGGAGTTTGGTCAATACTAACAACATGGAATGGGAGTATGGTCAATGCTATCGGCATGGAGCGGGAGTTTCGTCAATACTAACAACATGGAATGGGAGTTTGGTCAATACTAACAACATGGAATGGAAGTTTGGCCAATGCTAATAGCATGGAATGGGAGTTTGGTCAATACTAACAACATGGAATGGAAGTTTGGTCAATGCTATCAGCATGGAGCGGGAGTTTGGTCAATACTAACAGCATGGAGCGGGAGTTTGGTCAATACTAACAACATGGAATTGAAGTTTGGTCAATGCTAACAGCATGGAGCGGGAATTTGGTCAATCCTAACAACATGGAATGGGAGTTTGGTCAATACTAACAGCATGGAATAGGAGTTTGGTCAATACTAACAACATGGAATGGTAGTTTGGTCAATGCTAACAACATGAAATGGGAGTTTGGTCAATACTAACAGCATGGAATGGGAGTTTGGTCAAAACTAACTGGGCTCTGACAACAGCTGTTTGTTGTGGCCTTTAGGGGAGGACACAATCACAGTCACTCTGGGGTTTTGTAAGTAATAATTATTTCAAGTTACAAATGTCTAGACAAGTGTGAGCTTGAATACTAAAGTGAGTGTTGAAGAGAGTGATTGAAAATTCCCTTAAGGGATCCTCAGCTGAACTTACTACTGAATACAGGAAGAGGATACCATTCAGGTTCCTTCCACTCCTCAGTACATGTGTGTGCGTGTGTGGGTGTGTATATGTGTGTGCATTCACGTTCCCTCGACTCCCATTTGAGTGTCTGTCTGCTTCATTTGATCTCTATCACACAAGTCTTATGATGATTGGATACAAATAAAAAAATCTCTGGTACAGGATAACTGTTTCATCTTGGTATTTTGGAACGAAGAAGCAATATTTAAATGTGTAATTGTGTTACAAACAGTATGTAGCTCACACACACACACACACACACACACACACACACACACACACACACACACACACACACACACACACACACACACACACACACACACACACACACACACACACACACACACACACACACACGTCCAGGTAGCAGCAAAGCCAGGTCGCTCAAGATCCACTGCGAAATTCGACATGTCGTCCAGGTAAGCAGGACGTCAGGAGACGACTTCAAAACTGGCCACTAGGGGCAATGGTGAGCACTACTACCATCAAATAGGCTTGTGTTTTGCTAGAGCATTGTGGACGGAGCCGCGAGCTCTGGCTCCAAGGTTGGCATGTTCGTCCCAGTGATAGGCAGCCGTTTTGTTGAACCCCTATACCCAACCTTAACACTTAAAGACGAACTCCGTTCCTAACATGTAGGATTGATTGGATTCGTAACATATCATATGAATGGATGACGTAGTACACAGTTTGATGATGTGGTACATAAATAACGGGAACCTCTTTTGGCTAACCTTTCAAAACTACTGGATGAAATTATACACAAGCTGTAGAGTGCCTCTTTAACTTCGGAATGAATGCCTTAACTTAACCTTAGAAATAAGACTTTTATAGAAAAACGTGTCATTCTGCAGCGAGACTGTGAGCCCATGTTGAGCAGCAGGTGTTCTCTGCTGGTAGTGGATGGAGACAGATAAGCAGTGATCAGTCTCATTACAAAACTGATGAGCTCCTGTGAAGACATACACCTGAACCTAGCACACCTAGGGAGCGCGCACACACACACACACACACACACACACACACACACACACACACACACACAGGCACAGACACACTCACGCAGGCACACACACACACTCACGCAGGCACACACACACACTCACGCAGGCACACACACACACTCATGCGGGCACACACAAACACAATTACACAGTGAGGGAAAAAGTATCAAATTGTCAAACATGAGTAAAATATAAAGATACCTGTTAAGGTGTAGGGGGCAGTATTTTCACGGCCGGATGAAAAAACGATCCCAAATTAAACTGCCTACTACTCGGGCCCAGAAACTAGAATATGCATATTATTAGTAGATTTGGATCGAAAACACTCTATCTAATGTTTTGCTTTCGCTGTAAAGCCTTTTTGAAATCGGACAATGTGGTTACATTGTGTGGAGAAGTGTGTCTTTAAAATGGTGTAAAATAGTCGTATGTTTCCGCTAGCGGAACGCCTGTCCAAAACAGGTTTAACTTCTATGGGCTACGTGGGACCCACCTGCGCGACACAGCCAGTGAAATATCAGGGCGGCAAATTCAAAAACAACAAAATGTCATAATTCAACTTTCTCAAACATATAACTATTTTACACCATTTTAAAGATACACTTCTCCTTCATGTAACCACATTGTCCAATTTCAAAAAGGATTTACAGCGAAAGCAAAACATTAGATTATGTTAGGAGAGTACATAGACAAAAATAATCACATAGCCAATTTCCAAACAAGGACATGTGTCAATAAACCCAAAACACAGCTAAATGAAGCACTAACCTTTGATCGATAAAGTTCATATTTATATCCAAAAACAGCATTTTACATTGGCGCACGATGTTCAGAAATTGTATTCCCACCAAAACGTCCGGTGAATGTGCACATCAATTTACAAAAATACTCATCATAAATGTTGACAAAATATATAACAATTATTTAAAGAATTATAGATGGACTACTCCTGGATGCAACCGCTGTGTCAGATTTTAAAATAGCTTTTTGGTGAAAGCACATTTTGCAATATTCTAAGTACATAGCCCAGGCATCACGGGCTCGCTATTTAGACACCCGGCAAGTTTAGCACTCACCATAATCATATTTACTATTATAAAAGTTTGATTACCTTTTGTTGTCTTCGTCAGAATGCACACCCAGGACTGCTACTTCAATAACAAATGTTGGTTTGGTCCAAAATAATCCATCGTTATATCCGAATAGCGGCGTTTTGTTCGTGCGTTCCAGACACTATCCGAAATAGTAAAGAAGTGTCGCGCGCATGGCGCAATTCGTGACAATAAAATTCTAAATATTCCATTACCGTACTTCGAAGCATGTCAACCGCTGTTTAAAATCAATTTTTACGACATTTTTCTCGTAGAAAAGCGATAATATTCCGACAGGGAATCTCCTTTTCGGCAAACAGAGGAAAAAATCCCAAAGGCGGGGGCGGTCGGGGTCACGCGCATAAGCCCAGTGTCCCTTGATCGGCCACTTGAGAAAGGCGATAATGTGTTTCAGCCTGTGGCTGGAATGACGACATTCTGTTTTTTCCCGGGCTCTGAGCGCCTATGGACGACGTGGGAAGTGTCACGTTAGAGCAGAGATCCTTAGTAAATGATAGAGATGGAAAAGAAGTTCAAGAAATGGTCAGACAGGCCACTTCCTGTAAAGGAATCTCTCAGGTTTTGACCTGCCATTTGAGTTCTGTTATACTCACAGACACCATTCAAACAGTTTTAGAAAATGTAGGGTGTTTTCTATCCATATGTAATAAGTATATGCATATTCTAGTTACTGGGTAGGAGTGGTAACCAGATTAAATCGGGTATGTTTTTTATCCAGCCGTGTCAATACTGCCCCCTAGCCCTAACAGGTTAACGTCAAATTGCGATAATATTCCAATCGGACAATAGCATATTCCTTCAAGAAGAAAAAGAAGGAGGGGCGCGCTCGCGGGACCGAACATATCCAATCCCTTTGTTGCCAGGCAGACCACTCAGAAACTGAGCTCCTATTATCTGCCCAGTGACAGGAAAATGCTCAAACCACTTTCTGAAGGTTGTTGACAGCCAATGGAAGCCTTAGGAAGTGCAACGTCCCCACAGACACTGTAGTTTTGATAGAGAATCAAAAGAAGAACTACAATTCTCAGACTTTCCACTTCCTGCTTGGATTTTTCTCAGGTTTTTGCTTGCGATATGAGTTCTGTTATACTCACAGACACCATTCAAACAGTTTTAGAAACTTCAGAGTGTTTTCTATCCAAATCTACTAATAATATGCATATTCTAGTTTCTGGGCCAGAGTAGTAACCTGTTTAAATTTGTTACGTTTTTCATCCGGCTGTGAAAATACTGCCCCCTAGCCCAGACAGGTTAATAGAAAATGACTCAAGTAAAAGTGAAAGTCACCCAGTAAAATAATACTTAATTAAATGTCTAAAACGTATTTGGTTTTAAAAATTCTTAAGTACCAAAAGTAAATGTAATTGCAAAAATTTGTAAGTGTCAAAAGTAAAAGTACAAGTATAAATCACTTCAAAGCAGACTGCCAGATTATTTTTTTTATTTTTTATTTACAGATAGCAAAGGGCATGCTCCAACACTCAGGCACCATTTACAAACAAAGCATGTGTTTAGTGAGTCCGGCAGATCAGAGGCAGTAGGGATGACCAGGGATGTTATCTTGATATGTGTGTAAATTACACATTTTCCTGTCCTGCTAAGCATTCAAAATGTAATTAGTACTTTTGGGGGTCAGGGAAAATCTATGGAGTAAAAAGTACATCATTTACTTTAGGAATGTAGTGAACTAAAAGTATATATAAAAATCTAAAATATAAATTGTAAAATAAAGTACAGATACAACAAAAAAACGACTTAAGTAGTACTTTTACTTAAGTACTTTACACCACTGCAATTACACAATCACACACCCACATACACACACACACACACACACACACACACACACACACACACACACACACACACACACACACACACACACACCCACCCAAACACACACAACCACATACACACACAAGCACATACATACACACACACACCCACATACACACACACCCACATACACACACACAGCAGCATACACACACACCCACATACACACACACACCAACATAAACACACA
The DNA here is from genome assembly GCF_965601325.2 of Salmo salar. NCBI lineage: Eukaryota > Metazoa > Chordata > Actinopteri > Salmoniformes > Salmonidae > Salmo > Salmo salar. The sequence continues at coordinate 16,423,942 of NC_138295.1, forward strand.
CCAACACATACACCCACATACACACTCAACCACATACACACACCCACATATGTTTTAGCAGAGATAAAACTCCTATCAAATGCCATTGTTGAACAAAGGCACATGTTGAATAGTCTTGTCCATTAAGTTGCCTGTTACCTACCTGATGGGTCCTTTATCTTAGGGGCGCACCACACACACACACACACACACACACACACACACACACACACACACATACACACACACACACACACACACACACACACACACACACACACACATAGGTTTTGTCTCACCACAGGGCAACCAGAGTGCTACACAGCCCTATCACCTCTTCTATGTCATCTCCCCCACACTGTGTACAGCTTGTATGAACACTTTTGACAAATTGTCTTTTTTTCTGGTGTGTCTGAGGTTGATAAAGATGGGAGGGACAAGGTCAGACAAGCAAATGACCTCAGTCATCTGTTGATTGACGGCTGCTGTCATCCGATCCCATTAGCTTTGTTCCCGCACACACTCAGATACTAATTGAGTCCTGACGCTGATGATATCATGTCATTTGGTTTGAAAGGGGTTCCTACGTTAATATGTCTACTAGAATATGCAGCTGCTGATGGGCACAGGGTATTTTTAAAGGCACATTTTTCCTGTTGTTTTTACTGTAATTTACTGGCAACTGGCTGCATGTAAGTTACCGTAAAACAACAGCACAGTACATTACTGTAATCTTATTACGGTAAATGTGACAAATGAATGAATGAATAGATGAATTAATGAATAAAGGGGATAGATGGGGAGAGCGAAATTTTTGGCCCAAATTAGACTCATCTGTTCCTTCAGTTAATAATATAATAATCCATTTAGCTGACTGTGTTCCACTGACTGTGTTCTACTGACTGTATTCTACTGACTGTATTCTACTGACTGTGTTCTACTGACTGTATTCTACTGACTGTATGCTAATGGCTCTATTCTACTGACTGTGTTCTACTGACTGTGTTCTAATGGCTCTATTCTACTGACTGTATTCTAATGGCTCTATTCTACTGACTGTGTTCTACTGGCTGTATTCTACTGTCTGTATTGTACTGGCTGTGTTCTACTGACTGTATTCTACTGACTGTGTTCTACTGACTGTATGCTAATGGATCTATTCTACTGACTGTGTTCCACTGACTGTGTTCTACTGACTGTATTCTACTGACTGTGTTCTACTGACTGTATTCTACTGACTGTATGCTAATGGCTCTATTCTACTGACTGTGTTCTACTGACTGTGTTCTAATGGCTCTATTCTACTGACTGTATTCTAATGGCTCTATTCTACTGACTGTGTTCCACTGACTGTGTTCTACTGGCTGTATTCTACTGTCTGTATTGTACTGGCTGTGTTCTACTGACTGTATTCTACTGACTGTGTTCTACTGACTGTATGCTAATGGATCTATTCTACTGACTGTGTTCTACTGACTGTATTCTAATGGCTCTATTCTACTGACTGTATTCTACTGACTGTATGCTAATGGCTCTATTCTACTGACTGTGTTCTACTGACTGTATTCTAATGGCTCTATTCTACTGACTGTGTTCTACTGACTGTATTCTAATGGCTCTATTCTACTGACTGTGTTCTACTGACTGTGTTCTACTGACTGTGTTCTAATGGCTCTATTCTACTGACTGTGTTCTACTGACTGTATGCTAATGGCTCTATTCTACTGACTGTGTTCTACTGACTGTGTTCTAATGGCTCTATTCTACTGACTGTATTCTACTGATTGTATTCTAATGGCTCTATTCTACTGACTGTGTTCTACTGACTGTATTCTAATGGCTCTATTCTACTGACTGTGTTCTACTGACTGTGTGCTAATGGCTCTATTCTACTGACTGTGTTCTAATGGCTCTATTCTACTGACTGTGTTCTACTGACTGTGTTCTACTGGCTGTATTCTACTGTCTGTATTGTACTGGCTGTGTTCTACTGACTGTATTCTAATGGCTCTATTCTACTGACTGTGTTCTACTGGCTGTATTCTACTGTCTGTATTGTACTGGCTGTGTTCTACTGGCTGTGTTCTACTGGCTGTATTCTACTGGCTGTGTTCTACTGGCTGTGTTCTACTGGCTGTATTCTACTGGCTGTATTCTACTGGCTGTATTGTACTGGCTGTGTTCTACTGGCTGTGTTCTACTGGCTGTGTTCTACTGGCTGGATTCTACTGGCTGTATTCTACTGGCTGGGTTCTACTGGCTGGGTTCTACTGGCTGTATTCTACTGGCTGTGTTCTACTGGCTGTGTTCTACTGGCTGTATTCTACTGGCTGGGTTCTACTGGCTGTATTCTATTGGCTCTGTTCTACTGGCTGTGTTCTACTGGCTGTGTTCTACTGGCTGGGTTCTACTGGCTGCGTTCTACTGGCTGTGTTCTTCTGGCTGTGTTCTACTGGCTGTATTCCACTAGACCCCACCCCTTTCCCCAGTTCTTGTGACACTGATACACACAAGTACAGAATGATACATTCCAGCCTCACTCTCTAGCCTTGATCCAGCCTCACTCTCTAGCCCTGATCCAGCCTCACTCTCTATCCCTGATCCAGCCTCACTCTCTAGCCCTTTTCCATTCTCATTCTCGAGCCCTGAACCAGCCCTTTTCCTCTCTATTTCTTACCCCTCTCCTCCCTCTCTCATACCAATCTCTTGCCCTTCTTCTCCCCCTCTCCTCACCTTCACTGTCTCTCCCATCAGTCTCTCTCCAGCCTTATTAGTTCTGTTCTAGTCTCTCTGTGTTAGGGAAAACAGAAGACTGAAGACTGAGGACAGAAGACTACAGACAGAAGACAGGATACAGAAGACAGGATACAGAGGACAGAAGACAGGAAAAAGAAGACAGGAAACAGAAGACAGGAAACAGAAGACAGGAAACAGAAGAAAGGAAACAGTAGACAGCAGACAGCAGACAGACAGAAGACAGAAGACAGAAAACAGAAGACAGAAGACAGAAGCTGAATCGTGATCAGTTCTCAGTGACCTTTGGAAGCGATCTCCAATCTAAAGTTCCAGCAGGGGAGACAGGAGGAGCCAGGGCTTATACAGAGATTTACTGGGCTTACCTAGTGGAGACAGAGATGGTATCACCTTTACCGCTACCATATACTACACTGTACTGGTTCTACTTTAAATAGGAGAGGAGAGAAGAGAGAAAATAAAATCATATGGGATATGAAATAAGCTTTAACTTCCAAAATCAAATAATCACCTCTCAAAAATAGCTTCATGATAATCACAAAGAGAAACAGAAAAGAGGGGAAGAGATGAGAGGAGATATGAGGGGGGTGAGGAAAGTAGATAAGAGCAGAAGGGAGGACGACTAGGCATGACTACCTGCTGTCCTCAGTGGGATAGCAGTACTTTCACTCTCAGCTGGTCTGGTTTGGCCACTGTGAAGGGAAAGGGATGCATAGATGTATAGGATTAGAGTTCTGGTGGACATAGAGGGAGGGAAGGAGAGAGGGAGGGGGGAAGGAGAGAGGGAGGGAGGAATGAAGGAAAGGGAGGGAGGTTAAGTAGGGATAGAGAGAGAGAGAGAGAGAGAGAGAGAGAGAGAGAGAGAGAGGATTCCTACATCTATACATCCTTGATGAGAGAGGACGAAATGGCCGTAATGACAGTTGAAGGGTGTTGACGAAGGAATGCGTATGTGTGTTTGAGCGTGAGCGTGTGTGTGTGTCCCATGAGAGGTCCCCTCGCAGGAGGCTTTTAATTTTGGTAATATTTGCATATATCCAATCAGGTCGAGTAATTGGGTGAGTGACACGCACACACACGCACACATGCACACGCTCAGCGAGATGCCGTTGGTCTGCCCCTGAGTTGGTGGGACAGCAGAAAAAGGGAGTGCAGATGAGCTGATGACACAGATAATTCTGACAATGACTGATGGTTCTAATCACTAAAAGTATCTCCCCCATCAATTGTCCTTCCTCTTCCCTGTCCCTCCCTAAAGCTTCAAACAGGGACGTGTGTGTGTGTGTATGAGTGTTGTTTCTCTCCCTGAAGGTTCAAACAGGGACGTGTGTGTGTGTCGTCCCTCTCCTAGCCCAGCGTGTTAAACGTCCAACTGTGAAGATGATGGGCCTATACAACATAATGACCTTGACAGACTGGGGCAGACCAGATAAGGACCAGCTACTGACATGAATGAGGACACACTTTTCTATATTACCTTGTTATTTTTTGTTTACTCACTGCGATATGATGATATGTTAATGACTTGTTTATCTCATGTTTTCAACAACATTCCGTCAGATTTGGTCAATTTAGTGAAGTCTGGAGTAGACACAAGCACATAGACACTCTCAGCACATACACGTGTATCACTCCAGCCAAACCCCTTTAGACATTGAATGTTTAACTATTACCTACTTGTGGCCTGCAATGAAATATGAATACTGTTTAGTAGAAATGACAGCTCATTACAGAAAGAAGTGGCAGGGTGTGTGTGTGTGTGTGGGGGGGGGGGCGTATGTGTGCGTATGTTCGTATGTTCGTATGTGCGTATGTGCGTGTGTGTATGTGTAGACATGTTTAACTATTCTCATGGGGACCAGCTGTCCCCACAAGAATAGAAAACAAACTAAAATTTGACCAACTGGGGACATTTTGTTAGTAGGAAACTTCTGCAAAGGGATTATTTCTAGATCCACAGTCTCAACACACTGTCTCCTCTTGATCTTAATGAGCAGTTTGACTTGAATCCGTTTTTATAGATTCAATATGTCCAAATAGTGTTTTTTTTAAATCCTAATTGTATGCGTTACTTTTATATTATATATTATACTTTTACTTATATATATTACTGTAAATATTGATCACATTCCTTGTGTATGATCATGTTAATTTTGTGAAACTATGTTATACATTTTTACCTCCTGTTTCAGGAAGTGATGTCACGGAGTACTGCCCCTTTATATATGACCTTCCACCTCCTCCTGGGATATGGATACCTGATGAAGACCTAAGGGTCGAAACATTGTTATAAATAAATATCACCTGGGAGCATGAGCAGCAGTGTGCAGCATTTTCCTTTCTGTTTTCCATAAGTTTGTTAGTCCCCACGAGGTCAAATGCTATTATTAGGGGGTTAGGGTTATGGATAGAATTAGTTTTAGGTTTAAGAGGGTTTCTGTTTATGCAGGTATCAAACCTTGTGTTGCATGGGCCAATTGCAACTTTCTGCCCTGTTTCTATATTGTACATCCGACCAGTCTGGAGAGGGTGGGAGAATTAGTGTTAGGGTTAAAATTAGGTTTGGGGTTAGGGTTAGGAGCTAGGGTTAGTTTTAGGGTTAGGAGTTAGGGTTAGTTTTAGGGTTAGGAGTTAGGGTTAAGTTTAGGGTTAGGGTTAACCGGTGAGTTGTTTCTGATGTAACCCTTCCCCTATCCCAAACTTCACCGTCAAAATGTGACGTTTGGAGAAATGTTGAAATCGTCGGAATCTGAAGTTGTCACACCCTGATCTGTTTCACCTGTCCTTGTGATTGTCTCCACCCCCTCCAGGTGTCGCCCATCTTCCCCATTATCCCCTGGGTACAGTGGGGGAAAAAAGTATTTGATCCCCTGCTGATTTTGTATGTTTGCCCTCTGACAAAGAAATGATCAGTCTATAATTTTAATGTCAGGTTTATTTGAACAGTGAGAGACAGAATAACAACAAAAATATCAAGAAAAACGCATGTCAAAAATGTTATAAATTGATTTGCATTTTAATGAGGGAAATAAGTATTTGACCCCCTCTCAATTAGAAAGATTTCTGGCTCCCAGGTGTCTTTTATACAGGTAACGAGCTGAGATTAGGAGCACACTCTTAAAGGGAGTGCTCCTAACCGCAGCTTGTTACCTGTATGAAAGACACCTGTCCACAGAAGCAATCAATCAATCAGATTCCAAACTCTTCCCCATGGCCAAGACCAAAGAGCTCTCCAAGGATGTCAGGGACAAGATTGTAGACCTACACAAGGCTGGATGGGCTACAAGACCATCGCCAAGCAGCTTGGTGAGAAGGTGACAACAGTTGGTGCGATTATTCGCAAATGGAAGAAACACAAAAGAACTGTGAATATCCCTCGGCCTGGGGCTCCATGCAAGATCACACCTCGTGGAGTTGCAATGATCATGAGTACGGTGAGGAATCAGCCCAGAACTACACAGGAGGATCTTGTCAATGATCTCAAGGCAGCTAGGACCATAGTTACCAAGAAAACAATTGGTAACACACTACGACGTGAAGGACTGAAATCCTGCAGCGCCCGCAAGGTCCCCCTGCTGAAGAATACATATACATGCCCGTCTGAAGTTTGCCAATGAACATCTGAATGATTCAGAGGACAACTGGTGAAAGTGTTGCGGTCAGATGAGACCAAAATGGAGCTCTTTGGCATCAACTCAACTCGCCGTGTTTGGAGGAGGAGGAATGCTGCCTATGACCCCAAGAACACCATCTCCACCGTCAAACATGGAGGTGGAAACATTATGCTTTGGGGGTGTTTTTCTGCTAAGGGGACAGGACAACTTCACCGCATCATTTGACGGGGCCATGTACTGTCAAATCTTGGGTGAGAACCTCCTTCCCTCAGCCAGGGCATTGAAAATGGGTCGTGGATGGGTATTCCAGCATGACAATGACCCAAAACACACGGCCAAGGCAACAAAGGAGTGGCTCAAGAAGAAGCACATTAAGGTCCTGGAGTGGCCTAGCCAGTCTCCAGACCTTTATCCCATAGAAAATCTGTGGACGGAGCGGAAGGTTTGAGTTGCCAAACGTCAGCCTCGAAACCTTAATGACTTGGAGAAGATCTGCAAAGAGAAGTGGGACAAAATTCCTCCTGAGATGTGTGCAAACCTGGTGGCCAACTACAAGAAACGTCTGACCTCTGTGATTGCCAACAAGGGTTTTGCCACCAAGTACTAAGTCATGTTTTGCAGAGGGGTCATTTTTTCTTGTTGTTATTCTGTCTCTCACTGTTCATATAAACCTACCATTAAAATTATAGACTGATCATTTCTTTGTAAGTGGGCAAATGTACAAAATCAGCAGGGGATCAAATACTTTTTTCCCCCACTGTATCTATACCTGTGTTCCCTGTCTGTCTGTGCCAGTTCGTCTCGTTTGTCAAGTCAACCAGCGTGTAATTCCGTGCTCCTGATTTTTCCTTTTCTCTGTTTTTGCTAGTCCTCCCGGTTTTGACCCTTGCCTGCCTTGACTCTGAACCCGCCTGCCTGACCATACTGCCTGACCTGACCTCGAGCCTGCCTGCCATTCTGTACCTCCTGGACTCTGACCTTGTTATGATCTTTTGCCTGTCCACAACCATTCTCTTGCCTGCCCCTTGGACACTAAGAAATATCAGAGACTCGAACCATCTGCCTCCCGTGTCTGCATCTGGGCCTTGCCCTGTGCCCTTGTAGAAGTCAAATTGGTAAAACTGAGAGATCCTGTTGTAATCATACAGAGCACAGCAAACACACACACCCTCAAACACACACACCCGCAAACACACACACACACACACACACACACACACAGAGCAGAAGTAGCAGCTGCTGCGTAGCCAGTGATTGAGTAGAGAAGGGGGAACTGTCAGCACTTAGTGTCTCCACTACCTCTCTGTCTATTGAACAGGGAGCAGAGAGCACACTGCTGCAGCCAAGACGCTTCATCATCCCTTTGAAAGGGAAAGAAAGAAAGACGGGAAAATAATAAAATAATGATCCAGTCGTTTGTGGTTTCGGCTACGCCCCCCCCCCCAAGAAAATCATGATTTTTTTTGTCTGGTCTCAAAGTCAGCTTAAAATCTGGCAGGTTCAGAGTCTGGGAGAGGAGAGATTGGCATCCACACAAGGGTATCCTTCATAGACAGTCCCTAGCTCCTTGTCATGTTTAGCCTATTATTGGTGTGAGGTAGTGAAGGGGCTGATGTCCTCTCCTATTATTGGTGTGAGGTAGTGAAGGGGCTGTTGTCCTCTCCTCTTATTGGTGTGAGGTAGTGAATGGTCTGATGTCCTCTCCTCTTATTGGTGTGAGGTAGTGAAGGGGCTGATGTCCTCTCCTCTTATTGGTGTGAGGTAGTGAAGGGGCTGATGTCCTCTCCTATTATTGGTGTGAGGTAGTGAAGGGGCTGATGTCCTCTCCTCTTATTGGTGTGAGGTAGTGAAGGGGCTGATGTCCTCTCCTCTTATTGGTGTGAGGTAGTGAAGGAGCTGTTGTCCTCACCTCTTATTGGTTTTGAGGTAGTGAAGGAGCTGTTGTCCTCACCTCTTCTTGGTGTGAGGTAGTGAAGGAGCTGTTGTCCTCTCCTCTTATTGGTGTGAGGTAGTGAAGGAACTGTTGTCCTCTCCTCTTATTGGTGTGAGGTAGTGAAGGAGCTGTTGTCCTCTCCTCTTATTGGTGTGAGGTAGTGAAGGGGCTGATGTCCTCTCCTCTTATTGGTGTGAGGTAGTAAAGGAGCTGTTGTCCTCTCCTCTTATTGGTGTGAGGTAGTGAAGGGGCTGTTGTCCTCTCCTCTTATTGGTGTGAGGTAGTGAAGGGGCTGATGTCCTCTCCTCTTATTGGTGTGAGGTAGTGAAGGAGCTGTTGTCCTCACCTCTTATTGTTGTGAGGTAGTGAAGGAGCTGTTGTCCTCTCCTCTTATTGGTTTTGAGGTAGTGAAGGAGCTGATGTCCTCACCTGTTATTGGTTTTGAGGTAGTGAAGGGGCTGATTTCCTCACCTCATAGTCCCTACTCTCTCCTCTACAATACTAAAGACATTACTGTAACACTGGAGTCTGAAGGATGGTTAAGAATGGCTTAGAGGCCTGTGTGTCCTGTCTGCCAGGATGCTCACAGTTAATCAGCCCCATTAAGAATGGCTTAGAGGCGCTCACCAACCACCTTGTCAGCCTGTGTCTGTGTGTCCTGTCTGCCAGGATGCTCACAGTTAATCAGCCCCATTAAGAATTGATCAGCGGTGCATTTGTCTCTCTCCATTGCAAAATCTAACCATCACTTAAGCCCTGTGTGTTTATCTGTATGTGTGTGTTTGTGTGTGTGGTGGGAGCAGCATGTGTGTGTGCATGTGTGTGTACGGAGTGTGTGTACACTCACACCCACACACATGCACACACGCATGTATGCACGCACACACACACACACACACACACACACAAACACACACACATAGACACAAACACACACACAGACACACTCTCTAACACTGCCAAGCCTTACTGATGCACTTGGATGGTGCGGCAGGCAGCTTTTGTAAAATTACACTTGAGGACATAATCTTGACATCTCTTCAAGCTAGCTCCGTCTCTCTGTCTGTTCGCAAGCAGAGAAACAGAGACAAACAAAGAGAGACTGTTGAAATGAAGTGTGATGCCTCAAACTGAATCACTGCTTGTGTGGGAGTTGTATGCCTTGCAGTACGTATTGAGAAATTATCTGCGGTTTTGACAATGATGTGAAATTCAAAACTAAGCTGTCTCTCTGGCTTTGGGAGTGGGGACATCGTGTAACAGTAACAGTAGTCTGGAATAAAGAGAAAGAGTGAATGATTGAGAGTGAAAGAGCAACAAAGAAACAATTCAAAGACAGAGAATAAAAAAACTAAATTCTACACCTGTTAACGTCAGAACTCTGTCTAAGCTTAACAACTTTGTGTTTTATTAAAGTTTAAGAAAGTTTTGTGTTCGTGGGGCCGGAGGTAAGGTAGGTAGCGAGGGTGTCATGGCGACCAGCAGAGAGGTTAATGATGTTATTCGCTCCTGAGGCGAAGACAGACAGAGGGCAGGGTACACACACACACATATGCATGCGTACACAATCACACACAAACACACACAGACTCACGCACACAGACAGAGGCGCGGATGCACAGATGCATGGATGCACGGACTTAAGGAAACGTGGATGCCTGGACGCCTGGACGCCTAGAAGCCGGGACGCCTAGACGCCGGGACGCCTAGACGCCTAGACGCGTGGAAGCCTGAACACGTGGACGCCTGGACGGGAGGACGCCGGGACGCCTGGACGGGTGGACGCTTGGACGCCTGGACGGGTGGACGCTTGGACGCCTGGACGGGTGGAGGCCTGGACGCTTGGACGGGTGGACGCCGGGACGCCTGGACGGGAGGACGCCGGGACGCCTGGACGGGAGGACGCCGGGACGCCTGGACGGGAGGACGCTTGGACGCCTGGACGGGTGGACGCTTGGACGCCTGGACGGGTGGATGCCTGGACGCTTGGACGGGTGGACGCCTGGATGCCTGGCCGGGAGGACACCGGGACGCCTGGACGGGTGGACGCTTGGACGCCTGGATGGGTGGATGCCTGGACGCTTGGACGGGTGGACGCCTGGATGCCTGGACGGGAGGACGCCGGGATGCCTGGACGGGAGGACGCCGGGACGCCTGGACGGGAGGACGCCGGGACGCCTGGACGGGTGGACGCTTGGACGCCTGGACGGGAGGACGCCGGGACGCCTGGACGGGAGGACGCCTGGATGCCTGGACGGGTGGACGCCTGGACGCCTGGGCGGGTGGAAGCCTGGACGGGTGCAAACATGGACGCCTGGACAGGTGGAAGCCTGGACGCCTGGGCGGGTGGATGCCTGGACACCTGGACGGGTGGAAGCCTGGACGGGTGGATGCCTGCACGCCTGGATGGGTAGAAGCCTGGACGCCTGGACGGATGGAAACCTTGGTCGGGTGGACGCCTGGACAGGTGGAAGCCTGGACGTCTGGACGGGTGGAAGCCTGGACGCCTGGACGGGTGGACGCCTGGATGGGTGGACGCCTGGACGGGTGGACGCCTGGACGCCTGGACGAGTGGATGCATGCATTTCTTTACTCCATTGGAGTAAAGATCCAGGCGATCCAGGCGTATCCCTCTCTGTCCAGTCTTGGATAGTTTATATCTCTCTTTCTCTCTCCATTTCCATCCCTCCATCTCTCCATCCCTCCCTCCATCCGTCTCCCTCTCATGTTAGGGCTGGTGTGTGATCTGTCTGGTCATGACCCACTGTGAATGGATCCCAGCTGTCTCAGCTGTCAATCACCAAGCAGAGAGATGAGGGAAGAGGGAGGGAGATCTAGGCTCCCAGAGGACCCAGAGGACACTGAGCGTCTATCTGGCATACTGGAGATAATAAATGAGCATCAACGTGGTCAGGAGTGAGTTGAGGTTAGATGGTGAATGCTTGCGTGCGTACATGTGTGTGTTGGGTTGGTGGTATAGCAACCTTGGCAGTGTTCATTTGGAGTACTAGGTCAACTCATTACCAAATGTTGCACACAGCTAACCGTAACACATTACACAGCTAACCCTAACTCATTACACAGCTAACCCTAACTCATTACACAGCTAACACATTACACAGCTAACCCTAACTCATTACACAGCTAACCCTAACTCATTACACAGCTAACCCTAACTCATTACACAGCTAACCCTAACTCATTACACAGCTAACCCTAACTCATTACACAGTTAACCTCTATGGGCTAGGTGGGACGCTTGCGTCCCACCTACAGCCACTTGCAGCCTGTGGCGCGATTTTCAAAACCTTAAAAATCCTATTACTTCAATTTCTCAAACATATGACTATTTTACAGCTATTTAAAGACAAGACTCTCGTTAATCTAACCACACTGTCCGATTTCAAAAAGGCTTTACAACGAAAGCAAAACATTAGATTATGTCAGCAGAGTACCAAGCCAGAAATAATCAGACACCCATTTTTCAAGCCAGCATATAATGTCACCAAAACCCAGAAGACAGCTAAATGCAGCACTCACCTTTGATGATCTTCATCAGATGACAACCCTAGGACATTATGTTATACAATACATGCATGTTTTGTTCAATCAAGTTCATATTTATATCAAAAACCAGATTTTTACATTAGCATGTGACGTTCAGAACTAGCATACCCCCCGCAAACTTCCGGGGAATTCGCTAACATTTTACTAAATTACTCACGATAAACGTTCACAAAAAGCATAACAATTATTTTAAGAATTATAGATACAGACCTCCTCTATGCACTCGATATGTCCGATTTTAAAATAGCTTTTTGGTGAAAGCACATTTTGCAATATTCTAAGTACATAGCCCAGTCATCACGGGCTCGCTATTTAGACACCCGGCAAGTTTAGCACTCACCATAATCATATTTACTATTATAAAAGTTTGATTACCTTTTGTTGTCTTCGTCAGAATGCACACCCAGGACTGCTACTTCAATAACAAATGTTGGTTTGGTCCAAAATAATCCATCGTTATATCCGAATAGCGGCGTTTTGTTCGTGCGTTCCAGACACTATCCGAAATGGTAAAGAAGTGTCGCGCGCATGGCGCAATTCGTGACAATAGAATTCTAAATATTCCATTACCGTACTTCGAAGCATGTCAACCGCTGTTTAAAATCAATTTTTACGCCATTTTTCTCGTAGAAAAGCGATAATATTCCGACAGGGAATCTCCTTTTCGGCAAACAGAGGAAAAAAATCACAAAGGCGGGGGCGGTCGGGTCACGCGCATAAGCCCAGAGTCCCTTGATCGGCCACTTGAGAAAGGCGATAATGTGTTTCAGCCTGGGGCTGGAATGACAACATTCTGTTTTTTCCCGGGCTCTGAGAGCCTATGGAAGACGTGGGAAGTGTCACGTTAGAGCAGAGATCTTTAGTAAATGATAGAGATGGAAAAGAAGTTCAAGAATTGGTCAGATAGGCCACTTCCTGTAAAGGAATCTCTCAGGTTTTGACCTGCCATTTGAGTTCTGTTATACTCACAGACACCATTCAAACAGTTTTAGAAACTTTAGGGTGTTTTCTATCCATATGTAATAAGTATATGCATATTCTAGTTACTGGGTAGGAGTGGTAACCAGATTAAATCGGGTATGTTTTTTATCCAGCCGTGTCAATACTGCCCCCTAGCCCTAACAGGCTAACCCTAACTCATTACACAGCTAACACATTACACAGCTAACCCTAACTCATTACACAGCTAACACTAACTCATTACACAGCTAACCCTAACTCATTACACAGCTAACCCTAACTCATTACACAGCTAACCCTAACACATTACACAGCTAACCCTAACTCATTACACAGCTAACCCTAACTCATTACACAGCTAACCCTATCTCATTACACAGCTAACCCTAACTCATTACACAGCTAACCCTAACACATTACACAGCTAACCCTAACTCATTACACAGCTAACCCTAACTCATTACACAGCTAACCCTAACACATTACACAGCTAACCCTAACTCATTACACAGCTAACCCTAACTCATTACACAGCTAACCCTAACACAACACAGCTAACCCTAACTCATTACACAGCTAACCCTAACTCATTACACAGCTAACCCTAACTCATTACACAGCTAACCCTAACACATTACACAGCTAACCCTAACACATTACACAGCTAACCCTAACACATTACACAGCTAACCCTAACACATTACACAGCTAACCCTAACACATTACACAGCTAACCCTAACACATTACACAGCTAACCCTAACACATTACACAGCTAACACATTACACAGCTAACCCTAACACATTACACAGCTAACACATTACACAGCTAACCCTAACACATTACACAGCTAACCCTAACACATTACACAGCTAACCCTAACACATTACACAGCTAACCCTAACACATTACACAGCTAACCCTAACACATTACACAGCTAACCCTAACTCATTACACAGCTAACCCTAACTCATTACACAGCTAACACATTACACAGCTAACCCTAACTCATTACACAGCTAACCCTAACTCATTACACAGCTAACCCTAACTCATTACACAGCTAACCCTAACTCATTACACAGCTAACCCTAACCCTAAATCATTACACAACTAACCCTAATCCTAACTCATTATGTAAATCTGCCTGTCTGCCTTTGCACTGTGCAAATCAGCCTAACCCACGTCCCTCTCACAGCTCATTGAATCAACATGAACATCCACTCTCTCCACACACTAAACATCTCAGCACCTGGATCACACTCCCTCTAGATTTATCTAGTAGAAAACCCTGGATCGCTGGGACCCATGTCTTCATATTTTAAATAGACAACATTGGCCCAAAAGGAATCCATGTCTTCATATATTAAATAGACAACATTGGCCCAAATGGAATCCATGTCTCTGTTCAGATCACAGAGGAATTCTAAGCTACAGTGTATTTCCATCTTCTGCAGCTGTTATGAATAGATTGTTCTCTCTTTACATTAAATTGCTGTAGAATGTGAATCAATACATGATTTAAAATGTCTTCACCGTGAAGTCATATACAGTGGGGAGAACAAGTATTTGATACACTGCCGATTTTGCAGGTTTTCCTACTTACAAAGCATGTAGAGGTCTGTAATTTTTATCATAGGTACACTTCAACTGTGAGAGACGGAATCTAAAACAAAAATCCAGAAAATCACATTGTATGATTTTTAAGTAATTAATTTGCATTTTATTGCATGACATAAGTATTTGATACATCAGAAAAGCAGAACTTAATATTTGGTACAGAAACCTTTGTTTGCAATTACAGAGATCATACGTTTCCTGGAGTTCTTGACCAGGTTTGCACACACTGCAGCAGAGATTTTGGCCCACTCCTCCATACAGACCTTCCCCAGATCCTTCAGGTTTCGGGGCTGTCGCTGGACAATACGGACTTTCAGCTCCCTCCAAAGATGTTCTATTGGGTTCAGGTCTGGAGACTGGCTAGGCCACTCCAAGTGACTCAATTATTACTGTACAGTGGTTGCTCAACTAAAAGTTTTGAGATTATGCAGCGGGATTTAGAGGTCATTTGTGGTTTAGCACGGTACCCTGCATCACTGCTTCATTGCTCCAGACCAGCGCAAGGGGGAGTTAGAGCACTGATTATGCTTTTGGGTCCCAAGGCGCTAACATGTCCCTAATCCACAATGAATGGGTGACATAAACCAAATAGAAACTGATAATTGTGCACAACTTCAGAATTTAATTTCAATGAACTGAATGATGAGGATGTAGAAGGTGATTGAATTTAGAACAATAGCGTAAGAATTGATATTCCTCTGTGTCACGCCCTGATCTGTTTCACCTGTCTTTGTGATTGTCTCCACCCACCTCCAAGTGTCACCTGTTTTCCTCAGTAGTCCATGGGTACTTATTCCTGTGTTCCCTGTTTGTCTGTTGCCTGTTTGTCTTGTTTGTCAAGTCAACCAGCGTGTTATTCCGTGCTGCTGCTTTTTCTCTATTTCTGCTAGTCCTCCCATTTTTGACCCTTGCCTGCCTTGACTCTGAACCCGCCTGCCTGACCATACTGCCTGCCCTGACCTCGAGCCTGCCTGCCACTCTGTACCTCCTGGACTCTGACCTTGTTATGATCTTTTGCCTGTCCACAACCATTCTCTTGCCTACTCCTTTGATTATAATAAATATCAGAGACTCGAACCATCTGCCTCCCGTGTCTGCACATGGGTCTCACCCTGTGTCCTTATACTCTGTCCTGCACGTGCACACCCTGAAAAACACACTTATTTTTTTGTTTCTTCCCATCAGTATTACTTACTAAACTGTTGTTATGCTAAGGTTTTTATTCCAAGAGAAACAAAAATGTTCAATTATATTCCATGATTTTCTTAAGATATACCTGTTGACTGAATATAAGCAAGTGATGTCTAATAAATAATCAAGTTGATGGCACAGTCATATAGCCTCAGCACCTATAGTCGTGGCCAAAAGTTTTGAGAATGACACAAATATTAATTTCCACAGAGTTTGCTGCTTCAGTGTCTTGAGATATTTTTGTCAGATGTTACTATGGAATACTGAAGTATAATTACAAGCATTTCATAAGTGTCAAAGGCTTTTATTGACAATTACATGAAGTTGATGCAAAAAGAGTCAATATTTGCAGTGTTGACCCTTCTTTTTCAAGACCTCTGCAATCCGCCCTGGCATGCTGTCAATTAAATTCTGGGCCACATCCTGACTGATGGCAGCCCATTCTTGCATAATCAATGCTTGGAGTTTGTCAGAATTTGTGGGTTTTTGTTTGTCCACCTGCCTCTTGATGTTTGACCACAAGTTCTCAATGGGATTAAGGTCTGGGGAGTTTCCTGGCCATGGACCCAAAATATCGATGTTTTGTTCCCCGAGCCACTTAGTTATCACTTTTGCCTTATGGCAAGGTGCTCCATCATGCTGGAAAAGGCATTGTTCGTCACCAAACTCTTCCTGGATGGTTGGGAGAAGTTGCTTTCGGAGGATGTGTTGGTACCATTCTTTATTCATGGCTGTGTTCTTAGGCAAAATTGTGAGTGAGCCCACTCCCTTTGCTGAGAAGCAACCCCACACATGAATGGTCTCAGGATGCTTTACTGTTGGCAAGACACAGCACTGATGGTAGCGCTCACCTAGGCTTCTCCGGACAAGTGGAATTTTCATGCTAGAGGGTCATGTCAGGATGAGCATGCAGGAAGGGTACCGCATGAGGGAGGAGGATGTCTTCCCTGTAACGCACAGCGTTGAGATTGCCTGCAATGACAACAAGCTCAGTCCGATGATGCTGTGACACACCGCCCCAGACCATGACAGACCCTCCACCTCCAAATCGATCCCACTTCAGAGTACAGGCCTCGGTGAAACGTTCATTCCTTCGACAATAAATGCGAATCCGACCATCACCCCTGGTGAGACAAAACCGCGACTCGTCAGTGAAGAGCACTTTTTGCCAGTCCTGTCTGGTCCAGCGACGGTGGGTTTTTTACCATAGGCAACGTTGTTGCCGTTGATGTCTGGTGAGGACCTGCCTTACAACAGGCCTACAAGCCGTCAGTCCAGCCTCTCTCAGCCTATTGCGGACAGTCTGAGCACTGATGGAGGGATTGTGCGTTCCTGGTGTAACTCGGGCAGTTGTTGTTGCCATCCTGTACCTCTCCTGCAGGTGTGATGTTCAGATGTACCGATCCTGTGCAGGTGTTGTTACACGTGGTCTGCCACTGCGAGGACGATCAGCTGAATGTCCTGTCTCCCTGTAGCACTGTTTTAAGTGTCTCACAGTACGGACATTGCAATTTATTGCCCTGGCCACATCTGCAGTCCTCATGCCTCCTTGCGGTATGCCTAAGGCACGTTCACACAGATGAGCAGGGACCCTGGGCATCTTTCTTTTGGTGTTTTTCAGAGTCAGTAGAAAGGCCTCTTTAGTGTCCTAAGATTTCAGAACTGTGACCTTAATTGCCTACCGTCTGTAAGCTGTTAGTGTCTTAACGACTGTTCCACAGGTGCATGTTTATTAATTGTTTATGGTTCGTTGAACAAGCATGGGAAACAGTGTTTAAACCCTTTACAATGAAGATCTGTGAAGTTATTTGGATTTTTACGAGTTATCTTTGAAAGACAGGGTCCTGAAAAAGGGACGTTTCTTTTTTTGCTGAGTTTAGATATTCCATTAAAAATCTGCCGTTTACAGCTGCAATAGTTATTTACAACATTAACAATGGCTACACTGTATTTCTGATCAATTTGATGTTATTTTAATGGACAATAAATTAGCTTTTCTTTCAAAAACAAGGACATTTCTAAGTAAACCCAAACTTTTGAATTGTAGTGTACATAAAGTTGAATGACTCACTCTTTCATGGTTTTGGATCAAAATAAATAAGTATCAACATTCTTTCTGATAGACTTTAATAAATAAATATTTTAGTTATCCTCCACCCAAAATATACAACATGTCATGAAAAGGCACGGGGACGAAGCCCAAAACAAACACACATACAAAAACACAGGGATGTAACCCAAACAAAAGAGCGAGGTTCAACCTCTAATAAAAACACAGGGCGAGACTGTAATAACCAATACACAACAATACACGGGACGAGACCCGTAATAACAAGTGCACAATACACGCATCACAAAAGCCAAAATAACAATTCACAGACCAACGGACATGGGAACAATATCCGACAAGACATTTTATCTTTATTTAACTAGACAAGTCAGTTTAGAACAAATTCTTATTTTCAATGACGGCCAAGGAACAGTGGGTTAACTGACTTGTTCAGGGGTAGGACGACAGATATTTACCTTGTCAGCTCAGGGATTCAATCTTGCAACCTTTCAGTTACAAGTCTAACACTCTAACCACTAGGCTACCTGCTACAATGATGAGCATAGGACACATATATACAATTACTAATCAGGGGAATTGGAATCATGTGTGTGTAATGACACAGTTCAGTGACGCCTAGAGGCCGGTGGCATAGACCTCCGGAACTGGTGCACGGAATGAGCGGCTGTACCGGGGAATCCGTGTCACCTGGACACCATGTATTATAATAGCCATCATTAGCAGGACAATAGACTGCCAACACCTCCCTGTATTTTGATACCTTGTGCAATGCAATTGATCAGCATTAAAACTTTGTGGATGGAGACTCCCGAGTGGCGCAGCGTTCTAAGACGCTGCATCGCAGTGCAAAATGCGTTGCTACATACAGTGCCTTGCGAAAGTATTCGGCCCCCTTGAACTTTTCGACCTTTTGCCATATTTCAGGCTTCAAACATAAAGATATAAAACTGTAATTTTTTGTGAAGAATCGACAACAAGTGGGACACAATTATGAAGTGGAACGAAATTTATTGGATATTTCAAACTTTTTTAACAAATAAAAAACTGAAAAATTGGCCATGCAAAATTATTCAGCCCCTTTACTTTCAGTGCAGCAAACTCTCTCCAGAAGTTCAGTGAGGATCTCTGAATGATCCAATGTTGACCTAAATGACTAATGATGATAAATAGAATCCACCTGTGTGTAATCAAGTCTCCGTATAAATGCACCTGCTCTGTGATAGTCTCAGAGGTCCGTTTAAAGCGCAGAGAGCATCATGAAGAACAAGGAACACACTAGGCAGGTCCGAGATACTGTTGTGGAGAAGTTTAAAGCCGGATTTGGATACAAAAAGATTTCCCAAGCTTTAAACATCCCAAGGAGCACTGTGCAAGCGATAATATTGAAATGGAAGGAGTATCAGACCACTGCAAATCTACGAAGACCCGGCCGTCCCTCTAAACTTTCAGCTCATACAAGGAGAAGACTGATCAGAGATGCAGCCAAGAGGTCCATGATCACTCTGGATGAACTGCAGAGATCTACAGCTGAGGTGGGAGACTCTGTCCATAGGACAACAATCAGTCGTATACTGCACAAATCTGGCCTTTATGGAAGAGTGGCAAGAAGAAAGCCATTTCTTAAAGATATCCATAAAAAGTGTTGTTTAAAGTTTGCCACTAGCCACCTGGGAGACACACCAAACATGTGGAAGAAGGTGCTCTGGTCAGATGAAACCAAAATCGAACTTTTTGGCAACAATGCAAAACGTTATGTTTGGCGTAAAAGCAACACAGCTCATCACCCTGAACACACCATCCCCACTGTCAAACATGGTGGTGGCAGCATCATGGTTTGGGCCTGCTTTTCTTCAGCAGGGGCAGGGAAGATGGTTAAAATTGATGGGAAGATGGATGGAGCCAAATACAGGACCATTCTGGAAGAAAACCTGATGGAGTCTGCAAAAGACCTGAGACTGGGACGGAGATTTGTCTTCCAACAAGACAATGATCCAAAACATAAAGCAAAATCTACAATGGAATGGTTCACAAATAAACATATCCAGGTGTTAGAATGGCCAAGTCAAAGTCCAGACCTGAATCCAATCGAGAATCTGTGGAAAGAACTGAAAACTGCTGTTCACAAACGCTCTCCATCCAACCTCACTGAGCTCGAGCTGTTTTGCAAGGAGGAATGGGAAAAAATGTCAGTCTCTCGATGTGCAAAACTGATAGAGACATACCCCAAGCGACTTACAGCTGTAATCGCAGCAAAAGGTGGCGCTACAAAGTATTAACTTAAGGGGGCTGAATAATTTTGCACGCCCAATTTTTCAGTTTTTTATTTGTTAAAAAAGTTTGAAATATCCAATAAATTTCGTTCCACTTCATGATTGTGTCCCACTTGTTGTTGATTCTTCTCAAAAAATTACAGTTTTATATCTTTATGTTTGAAGCCTGAAATGTTTC
Organism: Salmo salar; assembly: GCF_965601325.2. Lineage (NCBI taxonomy): Eukaryota > Metazoa > Chordata > Actinopteri > Salmoniformes > Salmonidae > Salmo > Salmo salar. Next base: position 16,444,080 of record NC_138295.1, read on the forward strand.
AAAAGGTCGAAAAGTTCAAGGGGGCCGAATACTTTCGCAAGGCACTGTATGCTGGTTCGATACCTGTGCCGGGTGCGACCGGGAGACCATGAGATGATGGTGGGCTTTTGGTTTCTCTCCCTCTAAAAACAGAAATACATTTTTTTAAATCACAAACTGGCTTTATTTACAAATTAGTAAGAATGTCTCACCCCATGTTCAAGAATGGCCTTTTTCTTGCTCGCTTTAGATTATTCAAAATCATCTGCAAAATATTGTTATTTTTTAAACAAAGCGATGTTATTATTATTAATTAATTTAGAATTATATAAAAGCCCCTTAGATATTCTCAGTGATCAGATTTGCCAAAAAGAAAAATGCCTCATGGATATTAACTTAGAATCCTCCAATCCTCTAAATCTTTTTTTAAAATATTTTTTGATATACTGTAGGCCTACCATAGGCGACATGAGTCTCACTAGTGTTGAGTAATGTGCTCTTAAAAGTGATGTAGGTGTTATTTATTTAAAGAGCATATTGAAGTTAGAAGCAATAGGATTTGAAGCAATAGCCTACCCGTTGTGGTCAACAATTTCAGCACTGTTTTGTGCTGCTCTATGACAAGCGTAGGGACTGGTCTTGATAAATCAATTGTATTTTTATTTTCACTGAATCTCCATTTTGGTATTGATTAGACTACAATTAGGGTGTGAACATGTTAGATTCTTAGTACTGTAACCTAGTCCCGACTGGCACATTGTACAGCGCCATATTTTCATAACGGAAACCCTGAGGGTTTCGTTTTTCTTGGAAGAGAAACACTATAATATTAATCAAATTAATTAAGAAAAATTTCTTAAAATCAATCCTATATACTATGTTCTTACATAAAAAGTTATCAATTCTCTAATACAGCCAATATTAAAGGCCATCAAATGCTCTCAAAGATACCCTGTGGTGGTCAAACTAGCACTAACAAACATTAATGGAAACAATGGCTGACAATTAAATAACGTTCCATAGATTTCTGCGGCAGCCTGCAATGTGTGCTGCAGTATGATGCAGCTTTTACAGGAAGAACCACTGTAGGCGTATAAAACTCTTGTGAAATCTTTGGTCTTGTGAAATGAAGTGACATAATATAAAGTCAGTGGATAAAATGTTCTGCCTCCCAACCTTGAAGATCTGAATTGTATATGAGATACAGTATATATATATATATATATATATATAATATAACTTACTTACTTATAACTTAGTCATCTAATGTTTTCATTACTTCTTACACTTTCTCTTTATTTCTTTTAACACCCTTTACATATTTCACTCCCACCGCTCTCTCATGCTCAGTCCTCTCCTTCTCACTCAACAACTCTCTCTCTCTCTCTCTCTGTCCTCTCCCTCTGTCCTTCTCTCTGTCCTCTCTCTCTGTTCTTCTCTCTCTCCCTCACTCTCCCTCTCACTCTCAACAATTCTCTCTCTGTTCTTCTCTCCCTCTGTCCTTCTCTCTCTCCCTCTCTGTTCTTCTCTCCCTCTGTCCTTCTCTCTGTTCTTCTCTCTCTCCCTCACTCTCCCTCTCACTCTCATCAATTCTCTCCCTCTCTGTTTTTCTCTCCCTCTCTGTTCTTCTCTCCCTCTCTGTTCTTCTCTCCCTCTCTGTTCTTCTCTCCCTCTCTGTTCTTCTCTCCCTCTGTCCTTCTCTCTCTCCCTCTCTGTTCTTCTCTCCCTCTGGGTTTCTCTCCCTCTGTCCTTCTCTCTGTCCTCTCTCTCTGTTCTTCTTTTTCTCCCTCACTCTCCCTCTCACTCTCAACAATTCTCTCTCTGTCTTTCTCTCCCTCTGTCCTTCTCTCTCTCCCTCTGTCCTTCTCTCTCCCTCTGTCCTTCTCTCTCCCTCTGTCCTTCTCTCCCTCTGTCCTTCTCTCCCTCTGTCCTTCTCTCCCTCTGTCCTTCTCTCCCTCTGTCCTTCTCTCTCTCCCTCTGTCCTTCTCTCTCTCTGTCCTCTCTCTCTCCCTCTGTCCGCTCTCTTTGTTCTTCTCTCCCTCTGTCCTCTCTCTCTGTTCTTCTCTCTCTCCCTCTGTCCTCTCTCTCTGTTCTTCTCTCTGTTCTTCTCTCTGTCCTCTCCCTCTGTCCTTCTCTCTGTCCTCTCCCTCTGTCCTCTCCCTCTGTCCTCTCCCTCTGTTCTTCTCTCTCTCCCTCCCTCTGTCCTCTCCCTCTGTCCTCTCCCTCTGTCCTCTCCCTCTGTCCTCTCCCTCTGTCCTTCTCTCTGTCCTCTCCCTTTGCCCTCTCCCTCTGTCCTTCTCTCTGTCCTCTCCCTCTGTCCTCTCCCTCTGTCCTCTCCCTCTGTCCTCTCCCTCTGTCCTCTCTCTCTGTCCTCTCTCTGTTCTTCTCTCTCTCCCTCACTCTCAACAATTCTCTCTCTCTCTCTCTCTCTCTCTCTCCATGTAAATATGATTTGTATTTGCAATGATGTTTGTTGTTCACTGGTTCTTGCGGGCAACAGGTCACAAATCTTGCTGCTGTGATGGCACACTGGTATTTCACCCAATAAACAGAGGAGTTGATCAAAAGTGGATTTGTGGGACTGTGTAATCTGAGGTAAATATGTGTCTCTAATATGGTCATATATTTGGCAGGACGTTAGGAAGTGCAGTTCAGTTTCCACCTCATTTTGTGGGTAATGTGCACATAGCCTGTTTTCTCTTGAGAGCCAAGTCTGCCTTCGGCGGCCTTTCTCAATAGCAAGGCTATGCTCACTGAGTCTGTACGCAGTCAAAGCTTTCCTTAATTTAGTGTCAGTCACAGTGGTCAGGTATTCTGCCACTGTCTCTTGCTTACCTATCACTCTCTCTTACCACCCCTATGTGTCTCTCTCTCTGTCTCTCTCTCTCTCACCAGCCCTGTCTATCTGTCTTTGTCCTCCTTCTTTCCTTCCCTGTCTCTCTCTCTAAATATTTTTCTCTCTCTCTTCATCTTTCTCTCTTCATCTTCTCTCTTTCCTCCCCTAAGTGTCGCTTGTCCACGCCTGTCCGTCAGTCACCCTTCAGCACACAGGGGGACAGAAAAGGAGAGGAAGATGGAGGGATATTGTGTGTGCTTTAGGGTATAGGACCTTGGGGAGGGAGAGAGGGTAAGAGGCCTAGAGGGGTGTGTGGGAGGGTGGGGGGGGAGGGGGGGTTGGGTCTTGAGTCTTGGACTCCTAACTCGTCCTCATTAGTTAGCAGCATGGCAGAACAGCAGGGACTACCTCTCCTCCTCTACCCTCTTTCCCCTTTTTTTTCTTTATTTCTTTCTCATCTTTTTATTTCTCTCTCTCTCCATACTTCTCCACTCGTTCCTGTGCTCCTTCCTCTCCTATCTCACTGTCACACTGTCCTGTCTTTCACACCCTCGTTTGTCTCTCTCTCTCTCTCTCTCGCTCTCTTTGAATGTGAGTGACAGAGTC